>NC_031971.2:31974736-32089736 GCF_001858045.2 Oreochromis niloticus | reverse complement strand
ATGATGTCCTCTGAATATCCCTCATAACTTTGGATTTTGGTCACAGTGTCACAGCAGCTGTCTGTCAAAAACATAAATTGCAGTAGAAAATGTGTTATAAACACAGAGGAGAGGTATAATATTTCATATTGAACCTATTGTTTATTGTATGTTTATTGTAATAACTTTCCTTCACAGACATTTGTGCACTCAGCCATCACCCTATCCATTTGTTTTATGTGTGGTTATTACTGTTTCCTATTTATATGTGCAGTTCATTCCCTTTATGGGATCTTAATGAAGATCGATCCAGGCTGTCATATGTCATGTACAGCCATGTTATAAAAGCAAGTCGAGTGGTCCCTCGTTTATCACAGGAGTTGCATTCTAAAAATAACCCGCGATAGGTGAAATCCGCGAAGTAGCCAACTTTATTTTTTACAATTATTATAGATGTTTTAAGGCTGTAAAACCCCTCACTACACACTTTATACACTTTTCTAAGACAGGCATGAACATTTTCACACTTTTCTCCCTTGCTTAAAAACTCTCAAAGTTCAAACCTTCATAGAAAAATAAGTCCAGTATTATAGAATGAAACCAAAGATCAAACCCTGTTTTCAGGTCCAGAACATGAGAATAGAGCAGCTGCCAGAGAATTCAACATTAATGAATCAATGGTACGGAAGTAGAGGAAGCAAGAAGAATGAGTTGAGTAAAGTTTGACTTATCTGACTGTTTTGTTTCTCTTAATGCACCTTATGGTCTGAAAAATACGGTAACTTCTACCTTCCTTTAGCAAGTCCAGCAGTCCAACTTTTTGGGCGATGGTTAGCATCTTCCTCTGCCTTTTAGGTGCTACCGTAGGTGCCTTTGACTGTGCAAAACATTTCATCGACATTGTTGTGTTTGTTGGAGGGAAAACTTACAAACATACAGTACAGCACTTCAGAGTCACACTGCTAGCAATTGAAGATTTATGTAAATTTGACAAGCTGAACACATTCTGTACTGTGCAGGAGACACGGCACGGAGGACACTGATTGACAATGATCTACAGCCGATCAGGACGCAGAACTGTAAAAAAATCCCCCCAAAAAACAAGCATGCAAAATTGCACACAAAAAATCTGTGAAACAGCGAGGCCATGAAAGGTGAACCACGTTATAGCGAGGGACCACTGTAATCCTTTACCAGTTATGATTTGATCTACTGTACATTTATATGTACTGATATATGTCTTTTATATGTGATCTTTTTCTTGACTACAAATTTGGAATGCTTTATTTACCTGGTGCTAATTTCAGCTTCACTTCAGTGTAGATATCTTGTCCCGTTCTGGTCACTCCACACCAGTATTTCCCAGCATCCTCAGATGTAAGATCAGAGATGGTCACTGTGAAGGTTCGAGCCTTTTTGTCATCACAGGCTGAGTATTTGAGGTTTTTTAGTTGGGATGTTGTAATAAGAACATCATTGTCACCACAGACATCCTTACACAGGTACTTCTCATAAGACTCATAACCGTGACCATAGGCGCAGGAAACATTTACCTTCCCCCCCACATATCCAGTCACAAGTATCACCCCTCTTGCACTGATCACACATCCCAGAGCAACTGTAAAGAAATTATAAAAAAATTATATAATTGTTTATTTTTTCATGTCAACATTCATTAATAATAATACAATTCCTAAGCCCAATAAAAAGGGTGTGTTATTTTTTTTAGCTCTTTAAAAAACCTACCGCAGAGGGTGAAGAGCAGGTTTTGAAGTCTCCACATCTTCGCTTTGGCTCATCAAAACAGAAACTTGACAGGAACTACTCTTAATACTAAGAAATATTTTGCATGCAGTGGGGAAGCCTATCAGCACTATCAGCACAGAGAGGACTACACATTATTAAGTGGCTCTTCCTGTAAAGGTATTTTAAAAATGAAAAATAGCTGACATGTGCCACCTTATGGTGAACACCTCTCATAAACAGCACCGTTCAATTTAAAGTCTTGTGCTAAATAAAAATATTTAAATGTATTTATAAAACTTTGCTTATATAATCAAAACTAACATCACTGACTAAAAGTTCTGAGTGTTACATCATATAATTATAACTTATTCATTAATATAAAAGCAGCATTTTTCTCTTTTGATTAAAAACGTATCTGCTGATTTTTGTTCTCTTTTAATTAATTTTTTTTTTTTTTTTTTTTTAACCTGTCCCGTTTGGTTCTTTTGCCATCAGAATTATTGTCTAAAGACGAAGAAAGATGCCCAACGGATTTACTTTACCAATTAATTACTTTAATGAATTTCTTAGTTACTGTTTGGTCAATAAGCCAGGAATTTTTACAAAAAAACTCTCCCTGCATTTGGTAAAGCAGCTAACTAGTCCTATCAGATGATACTAATGTAGTAAAATTGATCAGTTTTAAGTTTAAAGTTATGAAAATACAAAAATAAATACCTCAACTATGAACTTCGGTGCAGCACTTTACAACGCACCAGTGTTGCAAACTTTCTTAACATATCCTTAAACACAAACTGTCAGTTACTGAGTCAAGCAAACCCATACAGTGAAGCCACTTAAGCCATTTTGTCGCAATAGCTTTCTCTGAGGAAAGAAAAAATAAAACTGGCTGTTAACAGTTTTCATATGTTTCAGAATTATTAAATAGAGATTGACAGACTATTTGTTTATTTTTCTATTATTGATAAAGTAACTTCTTAACCTTGAACCACCTTCCATCATTAAATAAGTAGTTGAGAAATCCATCAATCCATTTTCTCTCTCTCTCCCTCACACACACACACACACACACACACACACACACACACACACTGAATACCACTGAGGCTTAGAGTTGATGGGTGTGACAGGTGTGGTGACACTTACCAAAACAGATGTCTTGACCGTGTTTTTGGTGTTGGTGCCTTTTATGTAGCAGTTGCTCAGGAAGTCTGTGCTTAAGTTTTGGTTAGTAAAATTCTACTATTTTATTCGTCTGTTGTGTAGCACTAAGTAGGTGTGAGTTTGATCTGCATGGGTGATAGCATTGGCTGCTAGTTTATGTCAGTGTGTATGACTGAATATTACACGTTTATCAACATTTTCGTGAATACAGAGATTATTCAGTCCCTCTCAGATAGATTAATATCACTGTCTGCTTGTCATACTGCATCCATTTGGAATTATATTTAGCTTTCTGTTTTTATGCAGTGAGCACAAACCACAACAGATTTGTTCAATGATAAATTTTAGGTGACTTTCCCCTTCAGCAACTTGACACATCTGGATGTAGCGTGAAAACTGTGCTTTTATTTTTACATTTTAAAGTCTGCAGTCTCCCTTGTGATGTGCTTACCACGACTGTCATTTCCGAATTTCATGGAAAGTTTTATCGAAAAAGAGGAACATGTTTATTTTTGTCATGTTTGTTTCTGTCTGGAAAGTCCAAAATGTTCACGCAAGAATATATGCCAGCTTGTTATATAAAAAAATATATATTATTTTTGCTCTTACTAAGGGGTCTATAACCTATTATTTGATGTGATCCATCAAGTCCTATGTTTAGTGTGTTTAACTGTAATTAGTGATTAAAAAAGGTTACAACATTAAGTACGGCATTTCTAAGAATATCAAAACATAAAAACTAAAGTTTTTCAATAAAAATGCACGAATCTTAATACCTGTTACAAGTTATGCAATCTGAAATCTTGTCTCAATTTCTGCAACACAATTACTGTATTTGGTGTTAAACTAAAACAGCACCAGCAGAGGGCTCAATGTGACACACTAAGCAGCGACACTAAAAGTGTTTTTCAAAGTGTTTTCTGGCTCGTCTGAAGGAAAAAACAAACTACTACACTTTTGAACACATTGGATGTTTATATGACATCTTATGAGGAATTGCACACTGATTGTTTGGTTTTTTTTCTGTAAAATCGTATCCACTATCCAGCTCCATTTGCAACAAACAGAAAAAAGCATCATAAAATGAAAACTGCAAACTGTAACCTTTTACGTTTCACTGCTCTATTTCAATCCAAATACTTTGATTGACCAGAATGTAACAATGTCGCAGCTCAAATAAGGCAGAAACAGTTAAACATATTGTTGAACTTATTACTATATGAAACAACATTAGATTTCATTTTGCTTGTTTATTTATTTACTTTGCTCTCATGTTAGAAATTTAGTTTGAGTTTTTCCACAACTTCAGAAAAAACACTAAACAATAAAAATTAAACTATAAAAACAAGTCAAGCTACACATGCATAAAGAGCAGCTATCTCTCATGGCTAAACAGAAACCAAAACAAAGTTTTCAGTGTGACAAAGAGAAGGCTGTACATTAAAATTTGTTGTTTAACTGTTAAAGAGAAATCAAACAAGTTAAAATCTATATAGGTGAAACCCATATTTTGACCTGAAATGCATGTTCTGTTTATCTTCTGTGGAAATTTTCATTACAGTAAACTTCTTCAGATGTTGTGAAGTTTTCATAGTCTGGTTCATCTTCACCTGCATCGTCATAGTTGTAACAGGCACTCTGTTGTTTGTACCTCACAACTTCTTCATTTCCATAGATCTATTCAGAGACCAATGAACAACACATGATGTTATGTCATTTTATAAAGCAAACATTTTTTAACAATTTGAATTCTGATAGAAAAATTACAAAAACAGATCATGCTTCAAATATTGCTGCAAATAAATTACATAGTTTAGTTTTAAGGTTAAAAGAAGTTAAAAAGTCTAAAATTAGATGCTTTTCACACATTATCAGCTGAACCAAAGTGTAAAGCTGTGGCTCTCTAAGCGCAGCCTGTGGGCCAGTGGCTGTCCTCAATAACATTTCATGCTACCCCCAAATACCTCAATGAGAGAACGCGCTAACATAAATTTCTTTAGTCAACAGTTAATTTCACACTACAGAAGTGCAAAACCAACCAAGGGAGAACTTCTCTTTTTTTCCTCTTCTGTTTTAACATCTTAGCTAATTATATCTCCATAAAACTGTTAAGTATTACTGGTAACTGGTTGTTCGCTTACTCACTTAAGTTTCTCCAATCTGTCTATGTGGGTTAATTGGCACTCAGCCATCTTACATTTTGAGAATTCCTGCCACAATTTCAAGATGAGCATCAAAAGTTTTGTGTCATCTAATCACTATCACGTGGTTTCTTTATGGTAATGAAGAACAGATAGAAGTGTTTAAGTGATGATGGTGATAATTATGATGGTGATGATGGTGGTGATTAATGTGATAGCTTTCTCATTTTATCTTATATTGTATACTGAATAGTAACATTGTGGATGAATCTGAATGAAAGATTCAAACATCAGTTTGCTATCAGTAAAATAACAAAAACCATGAATAATAAAAGCTGATTTGATATATCGTGAATTTCTACCCGATCATTGTTGGGATTGGAATCATTATCATGCTGACAAATGACCTGTTGTCAGAATTATTTCCAGATGGTATTGAACGGTAGATCAAAATCTGATGGTGATTTTCTGTGTTCATAATTCCATCAATGTTAATAAGATTCCAAAGACCACTTGTTTGAATTCAGCCCCAAACAATGACAGAGGTACTGTTGTACATCTCTCCTGACCTCCCCTGCACCTACTGATGACAGTTTGAAACAAATTCATAATTTTCTTATCAAATTTATCATCCCATAAGACTTATTGTCACTAATTGTCAGTCCAGTTCTTGGATAATTTGGCATACCTCTGCCTTTTCTGTTTCCTTCGATTAAGAATGACTTCTTGACAGGGTCACCCCATGAGTTTGATGCATTTTTTATGCTTCTGTGATTCACGGGTCAATGTTAGGTGGCTTAACGATAATATTAAAAACATTTACTGTGAAAATGGTCAGATAAAAGGATTGGACTGAGAAGGAGGGAAAAAGCAGCCAGTGTCTGAGGAAGATTTTTTTAAAGACATTCAGAAAGGCAGAAGAACTTTCAAAAATTACAAGAAATGAGGGATAGCTCAAGACGTTTGCACAGTACTCTACTGAACTCATTTAAGAAAAAAAAACTTTGCTTGTTTGTACATAGTGAGACTTGTTATAGATAGAGCACACTATTAAGGCTTTGGACTTTAGTTTTCTTACGTTATTTTCTGTGCCAGCCGTCACTTCCTCTAAACCTTCTTCGTTCTCTGCATTTCTGTTCATGACAGCTTTACCGTCTGAAAACACACAGCATAAAACATGGTTGTTTTCTTTTTGCATGCACATTTGAGTACATTTGCGCATAAAATATACCTTTTACTTTCTGATGTTTGCATTGATAAACTGTAACCACGAGGGCACATATCAGTAGCAGCAGCACAGCGGGCACAGCATAAACCACATACTGTCCTGCATCTGAAAAGCAGAAACCAAAACAGAACCCAGTAAAAATACAGACTTCCTTTTTACACTAAGACAAGTTGAACTGTGGGCTCAGATGGTAGTTTTCTTTTTATATCTATTTTTTTTTTTTTATCTATTAGTAAAACATAGACCCTCAGCTGTTTTGACACTCATTGTACCATGGTCTACATTCACTCCCAGGGGACTTGCTGAAACTGTACTCAAAAAACTATAACTATTTCCAATTGTAACCATAAAGTACGTTATCTCCACATAAGCTATCTCACAACACTGATCAACAGTACAGCACACACTAAAAGACACATTGTATACACTGTACCTTTATTAGGTCTATTTTGAGTTGTAGTTTTTTTGTGTGTTGTAGTTTTTCCTGGAATTTCCATTGTGGAAGGTACAGTGCTGGTGTGCCGTGGAGACACTGTTGAAGGAAAAGACTTTCAATGTTCTTAGAAACTTTATCATAATACAATAATCTATTTTAAGTTGAGTGAACAGTTTCTGAGTGATCCAGACTGGCTTTCACTCTTAAACTGTTCACTTACCTGAAATCAGATTCTTTCTTTGTCAATTTATACATTAATAGTCAGTAGACCACTTAACATCTATGGTTTTATATTTAGATATATAGTTTGGTGGAACACTGATTAAAATGATTTAAATACAGAATATAAATATTTGGTTTTCCTGTTTTTTTTCTCTCTACTCTATGAACTTTAATAATTACCTTTAACTTCCACTTTTAGCTCATATAACTAAGTACAGAATCAGAAATGGCATTGGAGTGTTTGTAAACCTTTTTTAACCAGATAATCTTAGAACTTTTTAACAAATAAGCTACATAAAGATTAAAAATTTCAAATGATAGTTTGGTGTTAGGGTAAAAATATGACTTCTAAGAAGTAGTTCACTCTGGTTGTGGCACAGAAAAACTGAACCACCATCCACAGTCTATATTTGCACACTGGGCTGCAAAAAAGGATGTTACTTACAGCTCTGGCCATTTTATTTTTATGTACATGAGTATTCATCTCACCAACTGACAGCTGAATCTTAACATGGTTTCCGACTCTCCACTGTGAGTCTGACCCACACCAGTATATCCCAGCATCATCCGCTTGTATCTTTGTGAACGTCACTGAGAAAGAGCTGGAATAAATATCCTCTCGTAGTGCAAGTCTGCTTTCACTCATCACCATGTCTCTGCAGCTGTTGCGGTGGTCTCCTTTACAGAGGAACTTCCTGTTATTCTGATTTTGTGAAGGATAAGGGCACTGTAGAGTTAATGGATGCCCTGCAGTACCTGTTACTTTAGTTGACTTGACGCAGCACCACTCTGTCATGTTGAAAGAGAAAAATAATTTAAAGAGTTTCTTAAAGAGCCTTTTAGAAGAAATTGTTTCCTTTTTGTTAGTGTAATTATGACCTCACACCTTTGACTTTCAGGTCAATAGCAGATAAAACATCCAGGTCAGAGTTTCTGTGGATACCACAGAGGTATGATCCTGATTCACTTTGGGTCAAACTGCTAATGGTCACTGTAAACTTTCTTGACATTTTTTCATCATCAAGTCTGAAGTGACCACTTTCTCTGTTGTTAGAGGTGATTAGTGCCTGCTGCAGACATGTGGAGGGCTGGTTTCCTCTGCAGATGTACTTCAGGTTGTTCTGATACTGAGAGTCATATGGACAACTGATGGACTCAGAGTATCCCTCATAACTTTCAATTTTGGTCACAGTGTCACAGCATCTGTCTGTCAAGAAGGTAAAGAGATATGATGTTTTATATTCAACTTGCTGCAACAAGTAAATTTTAAACAAACCAAACATAATTGCTGCATCTGATACCCAGCTCTATCAATGATAGATCTTAACAATTAGTTAAACTGCAGGAATGTCATAAAGACATTATGTCTTTACTATACACTGTAAAGCACCTTGAGGTGACTGGTTTTTGTGACCTAGCACTACATAAATAAAATTAAGTAAAGTCAAGTAATCGTTTACCAGTTACATTTTATCTGTTCTCACCTTTAAGCTCTACAATCATGAACATCTTCTATATATGAATTTTACTCAACTATAATTCATTTTTTGGAAGTCCTTGTTTACCTGGCACTAATTTCAGCTCAACTTCAGTGTAGATATCTTTTCCAGTTCTGGTCACTCCACACCAGTATTTCCCAACATCCTCAGAATGAAGATAAGAGATGGTTGTTGTGAAGATTCGTGCCGTTTTGTCATCATTGATCCTGTATTTATTTTTCCGTGATTCAGATGTTGTAATAAGAACATCACTGTCACCACAGTCGTTCTTACACAGATACTTTTCATAAGACTCATAACCTTCATCATAGGAACAGGAAACTTTAACTATACTCCCCACATATCCAGTTACACGGATCACCTCTTCCGCACTGGTCACACACCTCAGAGCAACTGTAAAGTAAAGAAAATATAAAAGATCATTGTTTTGTTTTTTTTGTTTTTGTTTTTTCCATTTAGGCATTCAGCTAGCAATGTTACTGCTCTGTGAAGAAAAAAAATCAGGAGTAGTATTTAAGTACACATTTAGTCTAGATTTTATCTTTAGTCTTCATCTTTTTACTAATGTACTCATTAAAATAACTTACTGTAGATGGTAAACAGCAGGTTTTGAAAGCTCCACATCTTTGCTTTGCTTCATAGAAATAGAAACTTGAGAGGAAATCCTGTGAATAAATGACGCCCATAGAGGTATTAGATGTCACAGAATTGCAGAAGCCTTTCACTTCTGCAATTTGAGCAATTTTTTTTAATCCTTAAACAATTGCATTTTTAATGTGGAAACTCTTGTCATATAGACTGATTAGACTGGTAGTAAATAAACTGACTTTTGTTTGATAAATTAAGTGTGTGAGCATTATTCTGAGGTTTAAACTAAAAACAGTTCCTATTAATTAAGTTGGTAAATGTAACATAGCATTTTATTTGTCACGGTTCTGGGTCATTTTTACCCAGCTTTTTCAGTTTCTTATATTTTGGTATATTTCTGTATTATGATTTATGTTCTGGTTCTTTAAGTTGTGCTATTTTGATTATTATTCCTGGTTTAGTTCAGCGTCAAGGTGCATCTTTGTGATTTGTTTCTTTTTTCCTGTTTTATTTTGATAGTCCCAGTCCTAAGTCAGTGTATTCAGTTTTACTTCCCCCTGTCTCGTTAGCCCTAATTTCTCCCAGCTGTGTCTCCCTCCTGTTTCCCATTCCCTGATTAGGGTCGTGTCCAAATTCATGGGCTGCATCCTCCTGAGGACCCAGCCTTCGCAGTCTATGGCTGTGTCCCAATTCAGGGTCTGCACGCTTGAAGTACACGCACTACGCGTACTACGTACGGTGCGTACTATAAGTATGAGAAGTGCAGAAGTGAGAGGCTTGTGAAATGGGACGGTCTAGCCTTCGTCGCGCTGTTCAGGTTGCCTAGCAACCATGATACTAACCGCGAGAAACGTTTCATACAGCTTTGTTTGACAGAAATGAAGGAGAAAAAATGTTTTGTTGGTCATTCATGTTTGTCATGACATCACTTTGATTAGTTGAGACCACAGGACTGTAAAACATGAGAGTTGGGCTTCATTTCTGTACTGAACAGTCATTTTAAGATTAGTTAGTAAATAACAATTAGCTAATGTTATTCATGAGACTAAAATCATCTCACTGTGGTAATTTAAATATAATGTGGCCAATATTATATGTATTGTCAGATTATTATGATATATATATATTACAGGATATATTACAGCAGTGAGCTTGAAGTCTGGGTCAAAGATTCAAGTTGCAGTTATTTATATTTCCTATCGCCTTAAATCTTCACTCAAAGACAAGTATCTTTGACAGTGTATATATAGATGTATTATATATAAGAGACAAATATTGTTCGTTTAATACAGTGGTTCTTAACCTTGTTGGAGGTACCGAACCCCACCAGTTTTATATGCGCTTTCACTGAACCCCTCTTTAGTGAAAAATAAAATGTGATTTTTTTCAAATTCAAGACATAGATATGTTTTTTACTGGTGCACAAAATGAGCCGTGCATGTCACGGCAGAGGCTCTGCCGAACCCCTGAGACCGACTCACCGAACCCCTAGGGTTCGATCGAACCCAGGTTAAGAACCACTGGTTTAATATGTTGGCATTATTACATTTGGCTCAATGCTTATATATGTGTGTAAAAAGCAAATGTACGAGCTGTGATAACTGTTTCTGATAGAATGAAGATCAGACTGATATATTAAATATTCCTTTATTGGGTGATAAAATAAGACCATGTCATAACTGCTTTAAGTCATACAGAATAGATATCAGAGCCTTAAACAGGCTGACTTCTGCTAAATGGGTCAAACTGGGCAGAAAGTCTACAAACACATAACATCCTTATAGAATATGATGTAACACTATAGATCAACTTACCTCAGACTATATAAAGCATATAAACAATTACAGTAATATGATGCAACAAACACAGCAGTACTACTAATCCAAAATACTCAAAGCTTCATAGAACTGAAACAAACATTTATTTTTAGCTCCATTCTGCTGCTGATACATACTTTAGGTTTCTGAATATTAAACTTGTTGCTGCCTTTCATAGTGTGTAACTTGAAGGCCCTGAGTACTTTCTCCCACACTGAAAACACTGGAATGATAAAATTATTTGAACATTACCTAATAAGACTGATTCAGGACAGACAATTAGTTATGTTAAACTTTCCTAGCAGTGCTTCACAAACAGGGAACAGTCTGTCTATTCTCTCCATCTGTCAGCTGCTGCTGGCTCTTCCTCCTCCTCTTCCTCACACACTGCTGAGTTTGTCCTGGTGGATCATCAGGGGTGCAAAGCCTCACAGATGATGTGCAGCAGTGGGTCCCTCAGTCTGTCCTCACTCTGGACACTTGCAGTTGTCACACATGGAAATCAAATGTGTGATAAGCTGCAGGATTCAAACACAAGTGTAACTTATAAATACATGTTCATACTTTTATTCCACAATCAGAGAGAAAGAAACAGAGAGAGAGTGCAGGACAGACAGACAGGTGACAGTCTCAGGTGTATACACTGCTACAAAACAGCACAAGAGAAGGAGGATTTAGTGTTTGTGTTATTACGAGTGCTAAACAAGAAGAGTTCCCAGATGGTACAGTGGACACATGTGTGACTCCTGTGATTAAAGCATCTTTCTTTCAGCTTAACGAGTGAACCGTCAGCTCGTTCAAACACACGTTAAAGTCCGTTTGGCTCGACACCACCGAACAGAAGCAGCAATATAACATAGCTAACATTAACAGTGCAGTGAATCCTGCTTGTGCCGTCATATTCAGGACTGCAAACCGAGCAGCATCACTGACTTTCAGCTTGTTGTGTTTGTGGATATATGACTGACTTTAATTATCCATAAAATCATCACATTCTCTGTAAGATTAAGGTCGACTATATATGTATTTAGAAGTAGAGGCTTTAAAACCAAGTTACCGCTGAAAGTACAAACATTACTAATGTCACATAACTTTGCCGACATGTGGCCAACAGTAATGTTTTAATGTTCTTCATTATTAAATATTCGCACATAAATAAGTGACATAATACTCAGTACTTACTTTTGGCAGTTCACTCTTCGGCCGCTCCCTTCTGCCGTCTGCCGTATTTTGCGGCAAAATTATCCACACCCACCGCCGCGCTATGAATTCTGGGATATATGGGACCATGAAGCGTGCACCGGACCATGCTTGATATTTGGGGAAATCGACGGCACATTTGGAGTATGCATTTGAAGTACACTTCGAATTGGGACAGCCGTCGTCGCGTGGCGGTGACGTAATCGCACTTAAAATGCGTACTTCAAGCGTGCGGTCTCTGAATTGGGACACAGCCTATGTGGGCCGGGTCCTCAGAAGGTCGGGTAGGCCAGAAGTAAACGGCTGTGAAATTGGACGGTCTAGCCTTCAGATTTGCGTCACCGCTGTCTTGGTGGAGTTTAATAAACTCGGCCGTCTGCTCCTTGCTATCTAAAATATAACATGACACTGGCGTAAATTCTTGGCCATCTCACACTTCTGTTTAATCAGTTTTCTGTTTATTCAGCTGTGTGAAAACCAAGGAGGAATCCACCCGGGGGATTAATAAAGTTTTATTTTATTTAATCTAATAACTTTAATCTCAGCCAAACCGTTTTACTCACGAACAAATAAAACACTGATAAAAGCCAAACAATAACATTTTTTGGTTATCTAAGTGACTTATATATTAGGTTTAACCTGAGTAGCGAAAGACAGCGGTGATCTGAAAATGATGTGCCGGGAGTTGTGCCGTTCTGCCCTGGAGATTTCCTTGGCCATAAAACAAGACACAGGATTGAAGCACAATAAAACACCAAGAAATACTCAGTCCTCCAATACAAAATGTTCAGGAGGCCAGCGCAGCAACTAGACGAGGCTGCCCAGGCCGCAGTGCTAAACTCAGGGGTGAGACCAGTAGCTGAGACAAAGGCTGGAGGCCGGCCACGGATCCAGTGGGAAAAACAATGAGATCTGGATGCCAGTGACAGAGATGGCTGGCATAAGAGAAAGCCTTCGAAGCCTGCCATCAAAGATACTTGGCCTCCTGCAACATGGAAGCCTTGGGTGCTGGTTCTAGGTGCCTAGGAAAACCAGGTGCTGGCTCCTCTGGGACACATCCCAGTGGAACAGGACCCACTGGGTCAAGCTCAGACAGCTAAGGTGCTGGTTGCTGTGTTGACATGATGGACTGATTGGATGTTTTAGTGGTGGATAAGCTAGCTGGCACAGGAACTGAATATCCCAGAAAATTGAAGAATTCCTGCATAGGAGTGAGGTCGCAGTGTTCAGAGTCACAATTGCTCTTCCGTTGCCAAGAGCCTCGCTTCCTCAAACAGAGGGTGGAGGTGAGCAGGCAAGAAGAGAGTATGGAGGGCGGGTGACCGGCAATAGGATGAAGCTGCTCAATCTGATCCTTGCATGTATGAACGGCACATCGGTCCTGGGCTGTAACGGAGGGGAGGTGGCTGGTAAAGAGTGATCAGGTGAAATCAATGAGAACAACGAACATAAAACACAGGTAGGCAGGCTGGAGAGGTGTGGACTTCGGAGCAGAGGCTATGGGAGGATGCATTGGCCAAAACACGGTCCTCTAGCCAGGCGGGCAACCGGCCCACTAGCCAGGGATTCTCAGAACCCACCTGGTGAATCTCAGGATTCATGGACGGGTACATACCAAACAGTCTCTTGAAAACAAACAAAAAAAATCATGCTGTCATGTGTCAATGTGTGGCTGGCAGTTTCCTTACCCAAATTGAAGACACAGAGGCAGAAACCGAACTCACATAGCTTAATTGCTGGAGCTTGGGAAATAAAATGCAAAATAAGAGAAAATTTAGACTATACTGGAATCTAGAACTGGTTACAAAACTGACTAAACAGGGCACATGCACGAGGAGAGAATCACGATGATGTGACGAGGACAAGGAAACTCGAACAATAAATACACAGGAGGGAATCAGGGCAGAGAATACACACCTTGAAAACACAACTGAACAGAATCTAAATGATTAGAGACAGAAGCCAAAGCAGAATTTAACATACATGAATCAAGGGACTGTCAAAATAAAAAGGAAACACAAAACCAAGAGACTGAGACCCAGACTCGAGGCATACAAACCAGATACAGGGACAGAGTAACAGAACACACACAGACCACAGACTACAAGCCTGACATTGAACTGTTACTAGACTCGGGCCAATGGTAAAGAAAACAAACAATAATACAACAATAATGCTGACTGCACACAGAGAGCACAAGCAGCGGGTGACACAAAAGGGAAACTAACAGCTAAGGACTAAGAATAACAAAACTTCTAAAAACAGTAACTAACATAAAGCTAGAAGGACTAAATGTTACAATCTTTCATTTAACCCTAGAACACTATCGCCGGGTGATTTACACCCGAGCAAATACATTTACATGATTTCTCTCTCCTGCAGCTGTTTGCGTGTCGAGGAGCCTGTGCCTTCACCAGGGAAGTCTCAAATTTCCCAGGAATGAGTGGACCAAAGACCAGCTTTCCAGAGTCATTATTTTGTTTTAGGAGGTTTTTTTTTTCATTTTGTTAGACATGGCACAGTTGAAAGTAAAAGACGACTACTCTAATTTGTCATGTGTTGTCATATTTTGATATATTTGATTACTTTTTATTGGTTATATTATATCGGGTAAAAATCACCCGGCATTAGTGATTGTGTTACTATTTATAGCGATAGTGTTCTAGGGTTAAAAAAGAACAAAAAACTTTTAAAGCCATTTTTAATCAGCATGTTTTGTATTGTGCCCCTGTGACAGACTAGCAGTCTGCCCAGGGTGTACCCGACCTCTTGCCCTATGACGGCTGGGATAGGTTCAACCCCAAGAAAATGGATTGACATTTTGCATCGCTATCTTAGAGATAATATCAGCACAAGATCAACAACTGTATCTGTACTAGTTAAAAAAAAACAACCTCAGGTTTCTGTTTAAAATAAATTCTACAGATTAACACTGGATATACTGCATGTGCAGTGCATCCAAACGTGTTGCCAGTGTGTCACTTGCTACACATTTTGTCATGTTACAGCCTTGGCCACTCTACCACACAGGCCTAACTGGCAAAGTGTGGAAGGTTCTTCTCTCTCCACAGAGTAACAGTGGAGCTCTGTCAGCGTGACCATAGAGTTCTTGGTCACCTCACTAACTAAGGCCCTTCTTCCCGATCAGTCAACTAGCTCAGGAAGAGTCTCAGTTGTTCCAAACTTCTTCCATTTATGATTTAGGCCACTGCGCTCATTGGAATCTTTAATGATGCAGAAATGTTTCTGTTTCTGTTTAATTCATTTTGAAATAATATATTATAATATAACATGCCAAAGTGTCAAACAAGTGAAATTATGTGGATATTTTCTGGCTGCACTGTAAATCTGAAATGTTTAATATGAGGTTTGGCCCCTTTTGGAAGCGATGCAAGCAGTCACCTGCTTTCAGAATAAAACATTTTAATTTATTTTAAAGGGGTATGCCTTGAAGTTGTTTTCATGGTGATTTACTATATGTGTTTCAAACCCAAACAGATGAGGGGGATATTCATGTAATAGTTTACTGTGTGCTCGGAATTTGGTTTTGCTACTTCGCTCACTTTATACTTATGTTGATATTTTAATTTAATTTAATTTGTGGTTTTGCACAATTTCAGTGCAGATCATTAATTCTAAGCAATAAAAAAATACTGTGAAGGCCCGTGCCCTTCTCAGTACTTTGGACTGAGTATTTTTCCCCCTTAGTTACGATGCTGCATTACAAACATCCTTGTCATCACAATCATTTGCATAGATACTTCTCTAGAGACTCATAACCATGATCATACGAGAAGGAGTTTTTTTCTGCTCTTTTCTTCTTCTCTGCTTCTTTAGCCATTTAAATAACTTCTTGCAGAGTGTGACCAGCAGGAACTCTCCACATCTTGGTTTCTGTTCATCAAAATAGAAACTTAAAAGGAACTATTGTTAGGACTCTGAAATATTACACACACAGTGGGAAAGCCTAGACTTTCATCACAGAGGGGAGTGGACATTATGTGGACATTATGAGTTGGTCTTCCGATGAAAGCGGTATAAAACTGTTAAAATGGATGACTTATTCCACCTAGTGGTGAAAGAAGTATTCACAGACTTCACATAATCAGTACATTTAAAGTTGTGATATCGTGTGATACTTTATTGATCCTACAAGGAAATAAAAATTTATTGTGATACAGCTCCAAAATAAAGAAAAAAAAGTTAAAGTACTACAGGCACATATTGAGGATATTATAGTGAGAAAGTGGAAAAAGTTATCATTACAAAAGTTATATTACATTGTCCAAATGTCAAGGGACCAAGTTGCAAGAAAGACTCAAACACAGGACTCCAAGTTATTCACTTGACACTCATGTTTACATTTGACATTTGAGGCTTTTCACAGTATGAGAAAATCAGTGCAGATTATGATGTTAACACTAAGCAATAAACATGAGAATAGGGACAACAGCAAAGGAGTAAGAAGTGAGGCTATATATGCATAAAAAGCAGTTATTTCACATGGTAACACAGCAAAGTGTTCAGTGAGTCAGTGAGAAAGCTGATTATTCTAAGATTTCTTGACGTTAAAGAAAAATTAAACAGGATAATCTCTATACAGGTGAGATCCGCCGTTTGATCCCAAATGCATGTTCTGTTTATCTTATATTGGCTTTATGGACATTTTTATTAAGGTAGATTTCTTCAGTTTTCATAGTCTGGGTCAGCTCTTTTGTCTGGACGTCTCCTCCTTACACATCACAACGTCTTGATTTCCACAAATCTATTCAGAGACCAATGAACAACACATGATGAAATATCTTTCCTACATTAGCACCACTGTCATATTAAGATTATTGCCTTGTCATCTACAGCAGTGAATACAACAGTAAAACCACATCTATGCAGACTCAATATGAAGACTTCGGAGGAATTATAATAAAAGTCTGTGTGGTGTATCTGTGTGTGGATTAATTGACACACAGTAATCCAACATTTTGAACACCTCTGGCTCATACAATTCCTGCAATTTCAAGGTGAGCACTAAAGTTTATTATAATCCATTTACTATCTGTGATAAATGGTAACAGTTATTGCCTGCTTCTGATTCATTGTATTCAATAATGGTTAGAAATACATTACATAATACTTTGATGTGATAGTAATGATGACGATTTGAAATTTTATTACTTCATAATTTTATACTACGTTTGTGTTGAACATTGAAATTCACTGTGAATTCTTGGCTTAAACATAAAAAAATGTTTTGTGGGGCCTTTTAAGCAGCAAATGGGCCAAGGTGGCTTAACAAACAGGTTCTTCTTCTTGAAATAGTGATGCACAAAAACCGGACTGAAAATAAGTAAGCAGCCAGTGTTCAAAGAAAATTCTGGAGAACGTTAAAAAATAACAAAAGTCTGGATACTTGGGAAGCAAAATAGACAGAAATTGCAGGGTGGCTCAAGACTTTTGCACAGACTGCACTGATCGCAACTAAGAATAAAATCAATTTGTTGCGTTATTCCATTTGTTTATAATAAGGCTTGTTATTAATAGAGGACACTATTGAGGTTTTAGACTTTAGTTTTCTTACGTTATTTTTTGCTGCATCTGTCACTTCCTCTAAAGCGTCTTCGTTCTTTGCATTTTTGTTCATGACAACTTCATCTTCTGAAAACACAAAGCATAAAACATGGTTATCCTCTTTTTCCATGTACATTTGTGCATACCAGTGAATGCAAAATATACCTTTTGCTTTCTGATGTTTGCACTTATGAACTATAACCGCAAAAACACACATCAGTAGCAGCAGCAGCAGGGGAGGAACCGTGTAAACCACATACTGTCCTGCATCTGAAAAGCAGAAAGCCAAAACAGAAAGGAGTAAAAATTTAAACATCCTGAAACATTCACACTTTCGGGGACACACAACAGAACTGTGGGGTTAGGTGAGGTTTACTAGCGTGCACACCCACAACAGTTGTGACACTCGGGATCATTTTGGTATGACTTACATTCACTACTTTCCAAAAAATAACCATAACTCACAGCACTGATCGTCAGAAGTACACACTGAAAGATACGTATTGTATTTACTGTACTTTTAATGGGATTTCTGGGAATTTCTATTGACGTTTTTCCAAGTGTTTGGACTGTAGAAGGTAGAGTGATGGTGTGCTGGAGAAAGACTGTTGGAGAAAAATACTCTTAGCAACTTTATTTTAATACATTAATCTTATTTCAGTTATATGAATAGTTTCAGAGTCCTGATAGCTATCCCCATCAGAACTCTTGGGTGGCAGTCATTTTTGGTCACTCTGACGCTTTTCACAAATAACCCCCCATATTTCATAATCTATTTTACACATAAAAGTGGTCCTGTTTTTATTTTTTTTAAATCATTTTTACATAATGTTTACTTGGTTTTATGTGCAGTAGACTGGGGTTGGTTGTCACATTGCTTGTTACTGCCACATTAGGCATTGGTATTTCAATAATATGGGTAAATAGGACTTCTGGGAGGATGTGTCGCTACTGAAGCCAGCAAGAAGCCAGCTTTGCACACCACAAACAATTGAACCATACTATGTTTAAACAGTTAATGTGGACTGAAAAAAAGTAAATGTAATTCTATTGATTTTATTTTCATTTAAATGTGTTCATCTCACCAACTGAAAGCTGAATCTTGGTGTAGTTTCCAGGCCTCCTCTCTGAGTCTGACCCACACCAGTATGTCCCAGCATCTGCTTCTTCCAACTTTGTGATCACCACAGAGAAAGAGCTGGAAGAACCATTACCTTCAAGTTTGAACCTGCTTTGACTGCTTATGACTTTGCAGCTGTTGCGGTGTTCTCCCTTGCAGAGGACCTTCCCTTTGTCCCGATGTTGTGGAGGATAAGGGCACTGCAAAGTTAGAGGCTGTCCAACAGTACCTTTTATTTTAATTGACTTGACACAGCACCACTCTGTGGAGAGTGAAAGAGAAAAATATTCAAATTTCTTAAAGACTCTTTTAGATGGAAAAAAAAGACTCTTTTAGAGGAAAGTGTTTCCTTTCAGCTTATTTAATTAAATATTATTATGACCTCTCACCTTTGACTTTCAGCTCAACAGCAGAGAAAACATCCAGCTCAGAGTTTCTTTGGACACCACAGAGGTATGACCCTGAATCGTTTTGAGTCAAACTGCTAATGTTTACTGTGAATGTTCCTAACACTTTGTCATCATCAAGTCTGTATCGTCCATTTTCTCTGTTATCAGAGGTGATTAGTGCCTGCTGCAGACATGTGGAGGGCCGATTTCCTCTGCAGATGTACTTCAGGTTGCTCTGGTTCCGAGACTCGTATGGACAAACGATGGACTCAGAGTATCCCTCATGACTTTCAATTTTGGTCACAGTGTCACAGCAGCTGTCTGTCAAAAATGCAGACGGCATCAGAAAATGTGTTACAGCCACAGAACAGATATGATGATTTATATTTAGGTTGCTGCAACAAGATTTTCTGTATGGGATCTTAAGAAAAAATCAACCAAACTGAACCATCTATCGCATGAGTATTATCAGGTCATATTTACAACAGAAAAAATAAATAATCCTTTGCCAGTTACGTTTTTATCTGTTGTCACCTTTTACCCTTTACAGTCAAAAATGTCTCTTATATATGAATTTGACCTGAATTCAAATAACTACATTTTGAGAAGAATTATTTTAATTACCTTGCACTAACTTCACCTTTACTTCAGTGTAGATATCTTTTCCAAATCTGGTCACTCCACACCAGTATTTCCCAGCATCCACAGAATGAAGATCAGAGATGGTCGTTGTGAAGATTCGTGCTGTTTTGTCATCATGGATCCTGTATTTGTTTTTCACTGGATTTGATGTTGTAATAAGAACATCATTGTTGCTGCCACAGTCGTTCTTACACAGATACTTCTTATAAGGCTCATAACCTTCATCATAAGAGCAGGAAACATTAACCTCTCTCCCCACATACCCAGTCACATGGATCAGCCCTACCGCACTGGTCACACACCTCAGAGTGACTGTAAAGAAAAGACAGTATAAAAAAATATTGTTTATTTTGTCACATCAACATTAATAATAGCATTGTTACTGCTGCATAAACAAAGGGCTGCGATCAACAGAAGGCATTGTATTCTGCTCTGCACTACCGAAACAGATTTACAGATTAGTCTACATCTACATTTGGTCTTCATCTGTTTGCTGTCTACTCATTTAAACAACTTACTGCAGATGGTGAACAGCAGGTTTTGAAGGATCCCCATCTTTGCTTTGCTTTGTAGAAATAGAAACCTGACAAGAAATATGCTGAAAATGTCACACCCACAGTTTGATTTCCTGAATGTCATGGCAATGTCAAAGCCTTTAACTTCTGCATTTAGGTCACGTTCTTTTTTACTCTTTACTCTTTTTTTATGTGAAAATTGTTAAGCCGGTAAGAAAGAAAAGGCTTTTCTCTGATTAACTGAGTGTGTGCATCATGTCTGACATTTAATCTGAAATCTGAAAATTAAACCTCTTTTTAATTCAGTTGTTAAATTTAATGCAGGGTTTTGACGTTTAAAAATAAACTTTATTAACAATTTTTGGAGTCAGCATATTTCGCATTGCTATCAGATGTCATTGACACCTATGTATCTGCATAAACTGCAAATGTGAAACTTCTTTTTCTGCATTTCTCTTGAGGATGACAAGCGACTTTCTTTGCCCACTGACAAGCATTAGTGTGGTAAACAGGATCTCACCACATACGCCACGAGCATTGCTGTGACATTTTCTTGTACAATGCCAAAGAGTTTAATGGGTGCACACAATGTAGGCAGAGGATACGAAAAAATATAAATGACCATATAATCTTAAGATAAACGTGCAAGCCATACGAAGCTCAGGGCAGCATCGTGGCACAGTGGTTAGCATTGTTACCTGATAGGAAGAAGGAAGAAGGTCCTTGTTACCTGACAGGGGCCTTTCTGTGTGAAGTTTGCCTGTTCACCCTGTGTCCTCATGAGTATTCTTAGGGTACTCTGGCTTCCTCCCACAGGTCAGAGACATGCAGTTAGTTGGGTTAGGTGAACTGGTGATTCTAAATCGCCACAGACACACAGACAACCCCGAATTGGATCATCAGAAGAGAACTGATGGTTGGAACCATGCAGATTCAAAATATTTACAGCTGTTTGGCTTGAACCTCAGTTTTTTCTGTGACATAAATCACAAGTTGACATTTTCCTTCTGATACCACTGGCTCAATGGAAAGTTGGGTTTGGTAAAAGAGAAAGAGAGAGAGAGACATAAAGACACTGATCAGCTCCACGTGCTCTACAATGACAAGTTTGCTTATTTTTGTACAAAATAACGTGACAATGTTTTGTTAAAGGAAGCAGTAGGAAGCTGTCCATGTTAAACTGTGACTATCACCAGTTAACATCCCTGCATGGGTCTTCACCACCACCTCCAGTGCCGCGTCAGCACCTGGGCGTGAGGATGCGACACCACCTGAGCCTACGTGTAAAGCCCGTGAGAGCCTGTGCTAGCAGGTCCCGTGCCACTTGTGTCCTAGTCGGCCCCCAGAGTTACTTTGTCCATGCTGCCATATAAACCTTGACACTTTCAAAATGTACCAAACTGAATACATAACACTAATCAATAAATAAAACTACAATAATGATCATGAAAATAAAAATAGCAACAATTGTGACATTCAAAAACCCCATCACTTTTCAGCTGCCCAACTCTTCTTCTCAGTTTTATAAAAAGTCAAATTATCTGATGAGCCATCCCATCCTCCTGACGCAGGGAAAAAACTTTGACCGGACAAGAACTAGAGTTCCTGTTACACCACTTTACCCTGTATGAACATGGCGCATTTGTATTAATGGCTTGTGGCAGAACCTGGACAGACTGCCAGTGGCATGCTGCTTTGCCGGTTTTCTCTTTCCCTGCTCCTCAGTTTTCCACCTTAACTGTACAGAACGTAGCTTTGCGGCCTCATAAACAGGTGTTAGAACAAAGTCAATAAATTAAGTCTGGTAAACATCTTTGCTGAAAGATTAAAGAAGTGAATGGAGGAACCATCATTCTGACTGTGCAATTTTTGGCTGGCCACAAGTAGGGTGGCTCCTTCTCACTGTTGGGATTGTTGTTTCTCCGTTTTCTCTTTCACCATTTCTTGTTTGTCAGCCTTAGTTAAAAAGGTTCATTGCCTTAATGCTGGGTGGATTTACTGGAAGGGTCACCAATGGAACATTTACAGTTTCACTTCCTTTACCTCAAATTCCCTTAAAAGTTCAAATTGTATTCATGTAATAACATGTTACTGTCTTTATTATTTTAATATAGCACAAAGTTCATCAAGGTTTGTACAAACATAGCTGGTAGAAACGTCCTCTAAAGAACAACTTTTTACTTTTTTACTTTGAGTACATTTCAGAGCCTGTACTTTTCACTTTTACTTGAGTAAAGAAGTTGAATCAGTGCTTCAACCTTTACTGGAGTATTCCTAAGACTAGTGCCTGTATTTCCACTTAAGTACAGAATGTCTGTACTTAAGTGGAAACCTCTGGCCCTTCCCTCAAAGGCATTTTAACATTTGTTTCACTAGCTGGGACCAGACCCTCATTTTTAGGTTTGACAGCATTTCTAGTAGCAGATGGCTTGAGCAGAGTTGAGGCTGCAGTGGTGACTCAGGCCGGGCAGATCCCCATGTACTAATGATAAGTGAATGAATTAAAAAAGAATGAACAGCTTGTAGTGCTGGGAGGGGGTCATTTATAGACAGAGACCCGGATGGAGCATGTGTGGAGGTGTGGTCCTGTTCCTGATGTTCAGATACATTTTCTCAAAAAGTAGCTGACATATGCCACCTAGTGGTGAAAGAAGTTTGCACAGCCTTCACATAAGCAGTTCTTTTAATGTTAATACCCTTCATTGATTTAACAAGGAAAATTATTATATTACTGTAGGAGCCATTTTGGGGTTAATACCTTATGTGGCCGCTAGAGGTCACCTTTTTCTCTTTTGTTCATGTAAAGGTATTTAAGGTAGACGCACGTAATCAGCGGCAGGTGTGTCGTTAATTGTGAGAAGGCAAACAGTTTGTGACCGCTGCGCTGTTATGTCAAGATGATGTTGGAATAAAGAACAAAAAGGACAAGATAAGTACTGCTGGAGTTACTGGACTGTTTAATTAATTCATACATGCCAGTGACATTGCGTCACCCCCGTTAACGACCACCTCAGTGGCTTCAAGCATAGGCTTAGCCTCTACAATTACAGAAGCAGGATAAAGAATATAAATAGTACAGAGTTAACAACAAAGTTAAAGCCACAGGCACACAGCATTACACTATAAAAGTGCAAGATTTTAAACCAATAATATTAAAAAAAGACTAAAACTAATTGTAAATCCAAGTTTTGCATGACAGTACTGTGATTACACTAAAGTTCCACTGTTGAAACATTTCCATAGATGTAAGTACATCATGGGTGAAAACTGCTACACTGTTACATACATCTGATGGTTCCATCCAATGTATGGAATTAGAATAAACACTGTATTTCCCTTTATCTGTAAAATCATATCCAGTAACTGCCTTTTTCAGAAATGTTTAATTGCAACAAATATAAACGTATCATAAAAATAACTGGACTTGACAATGTGACTGTTTATGTTTAAATGGGGCAAAAACAGACAAGAATGACTAAAATTTTATTTTAATTTGCAGATTTATTTACATTACATTGATGTTAGTCATTTGCATTTGAGGTTTCCACAGTTTCAGAAAATCAGTGTAGATTATGTTGCTAACACTAAGCAATAAAAATGAAAGAAAGGGTAATAGCAAATGAGTAAGAAGTGAAGCTATATATGTATAAATAGCAGCTCTTTGTCATGGTTAAACAAAAATCTCAACGTTTTCAGTGAGAGAGTGAGAAGCCTGGATTATGGTACATTAAGATGAGCTGTGTAACTGTTAATGTTAAAGACAAATTAAACAGGATGATCATACAGGTGAGAGCCAAAGATTGACCTCAAATGCACACACTGTTTATCTTCAATTGGCAATATGGAAATTCCCATTACAGTAGATTTCTTCAGTTGTGACGTTTAAGTCTGGTTCATCTTCACCTAAATCTTCACAGTCATTACCGGCATTCTGCAGTTCGGCCGTCTCCTTATTTGAGTATATCACAACTTCTTGACTTTCATAAATCTATTCAACCAATGAACAACACATGATGATGTTATGGATGTTGTTTGGAACAACAGTGATAAAAATAAAGAAAGTAAAAATTTAAAACAGTAAAATGTAAGAGAAAAGTGCAAATTGTATTAATAAATAAGGCTACGTTCACACTGCAGGCGAAAGCGCATCAAATCCGATTTTTTTGACCCTATGCGGCCCATATCCGATCATGGTATGACAGTGTGAACGGCACAAATCCGATATTTTCAAATCCGATCTGGGTCACTTTCGTACTGAATTCGATACATAGGCTATCCGATGTTTTAGAAAGCGACCGCTGTTTGAACGGTCATGTCTCATTAAATTCGTCTTTTACGTCACTGACACAAGACAGACGCCAATTATCAGCGCCGGCGAAGACATCGTGAACGCTTCCTGGCCATCCAGTGTAGATGTTAGTGAAACTGTTGGGAAGACAACGTTGGAGAAACGTGAACATTTTATTTGTACTGTATAATCTGCAGATTCTGACAGAAATCTGCAACTATCCTTTGAAGCACCGCTCCTCTAAAACAGCAATAAGGATAATTATTAGGTTATCTACATTATTATGTAAATAACAAAATAACTTAAAGCAAAAATTTGAAAACGTAAAGTCCGAAGTCTTTATATTAAGGGCAATCAGTCAAACAATATTGTTTGCTCTGGGTCTAAACAGAGCGCGTTGTGTGTGACGTCTTCTTTTGCACATGCGGCCCGCGTTGAGCGTTCACACTAGAGCGCATTTGCTGTCGCATTTTATTTGTAGTGTGAACAAGCAGACAAAAAAATCGGATTTGATCAAAAAAATCGGAATTGAGCATTAAGACCTGCAGTGTGAACGTAGCCTAATATGTACAGTTAGTTGTGTTGCCCAGTTTGCTATAATAAGGCTTGTTATAGATACAGCACACTATTAAGTCTTTGAACTTCGGTTTTCTTACGTTATTTTCTGCCACACGCATCACTTCCTCTAAAGCGTCTTCGTTCTGTGCATTTCTGTTCATGACAGTTTCACTGTCTGAAAACACAAAGCATAAAACATGGTTATGCTCTTTACGTATGCACATTTGAGTACATCTGTGCATGTCTATGAATCCAAAATATACCTTTTGCTTTCTGATGTTTGCACTTATAAACTAAAACCGAAAAGAGACATATCAGTAGCAGCAGGAGGGGAGGAGCAGTGTAACCCACATAGTGTCCTGCATCTGAAAAGCAGGAAACAAAACAGAAACATTAGACTTTCAAGTACATACATGCAGAACTGTCGGCATAGATGATCTTTTTATCAATATTTTACATTTTATCATAATTATTATATTACTGGTCCGCTCACCCACAGCTGTTTTTGACTCTCAGGATCATTTTGGCGAGACTTACATTCACTCCATTCCAAAAATTAAACATTAATTTTGGAGTAGGCACATATTAGTCAACAGCAGTTCGTACTGAAAGACATCTTTAACAGGTTTACCGGTAACTTGTGTTGAAGTTTTTCCAGGCATTTCGACTGTGGAAGGTAGAGTGCTGGTGTGCTGGAGAAAGACTGTTGGAGAACAATACTCTTAGTGGCTTTATTTTAATACAAAAAGCAGAATCATAATATTGTATTAATCTGAAAGGAAATTATGTTGTCACAGTTGTTCCAAGACAGTAAGAACTTTAAATGTACCTAAATTAAACAAAATAATACAAAGTTACAAAATGTAACAAAATAGCTCTAATAAATGCAAGAAAATCGCTACACAAGGGCTATTCTATTCTATTCTATTCTATTCTATTCTATTCTAAATAGCTCTAATTATAAATATCCTAGTATATTACACAAAATTAAATGTATATGTAGTTGTTATTGAGGTGCCCCTCAGTGTCAGTGTCCACTGAATGCCATGAGTCGTGTGGAATATTCACCATCTATGGCTTATTTAAGAAACATATGGTGACACTGGCAATGATTTAAATTTTAAATTTAAATTGAAGTCTTATCAAAGTTATAGTGTATGTCTCGTAATCTGTTTACATATAAAAAGTGGTTCCATTTTGATTTCTCATTTTTACATGTTTACTTGTTCATATATAAATCTAATATTTGTCTTATGAGACAATTTTTTTAAAAGTTTCACTTTCATTGAAAAAATTGCTAATTATATGCACAGATTAGAAATATTTATTTTTTTCTTTTTCTTCTGCATTGTATGCACTCTAAAAATGTATTTTAATATTTAGCATTAGCATTTGGCTCACAGCACAAAGTACATAATCAGAAATTGCACTAAAGTGGCTGTACATAAGTCTTGTTTCAGCAGATAGAATTAGATAATTTATAAATAAAGATCAAAAACTTCAAATGGTATTTTAGTATTATGGCTAAATATGACTTATGGGAGGTTGGAAGACCTATAAGTCAGCAACACTGCACAACCCTTAAGTTCTGCTTTCTTCAGAACTTAGAAAAATTGGGTACGCAGTTTTCTGTACTGCCTCACCACAAATAACTAAACCACCATCCACAGTCTATGTTTACATAGTCTATGTGGACTGAAAAAACGATGTAACTTACAACTATTTATTTTTATTTTCATCTAAATGTGTTAATTGGTGACTTTTTGTGAACATCACAGAACATCACAGAGAAAGAGGAAGAAACATTATCTTGTAGTGTCAATCTGCTTTGACTGGTATATATATGTGTGTGTGTGTGTATGATTATTTCCTTTAACATGTATTAGCTTTGCGAGGCTGGAAGAGGCTGTGTCTATATTGAAGCCACCAAAAAATGTAAGTAAGCAGTGCTAAATGAGGGTTTCAACAGTCCTATTTTTACACCTGTGTACGCAGTCATTATTCTATCACACTGCAAATGACACGATGACACGATAGGCTGAGAAAAGGGTGTAACTTACAGCTCTAACCATTTTATTTTCATGTACACAAGACACATTCATCTCACCAACTGAAAGCTGAATCTTGGTGTAGTTTCCAACTCTCCACTGAGAGTCTGACCCACACCAGTATGTCCCAGCATCATCTGCTTGCATCTTTGTGATCGTCACTGAGAAAGAGCTGGAACCATTATCTTGTATCGCGAATCTATTTTGACTCGCCAAGATGTCTGTGCAGTTGTTGCGGTGGTCTCCCTTACAGAGGAACTTCCTGTTATCCCGATGTTGTGGAGGATAAGGACACTGCAAAGTTAGTGGATGTCCTACAGTTCCATTTACTTTAGTTGACCTGACACAACACCACTCTGTCAGATTGAAAGAGAAAAACTATTTACGATTCAAAAAATATTAAACTTTCTTAAAGACTTTTCTTTTTTTCTTTACAAGAAACTGTTTTCTTTCAGCTGATGTAATGAGATATTTCTATGACCTCTCACCTTTGACTTCCAGCTCAACAGCAGAGAAAACATCCAGGTCAGAGTTTCTTTGGACACCACAGAGGTATGATGCTGAATCACTTTGGGTCAAATTGTTAATGGTCACTGTGAATGTTCCTAACACTTTGTCATCATTAAGTCTGAATCGCCCATTTTGTTTGGTGTCAGAGGTGATTAGTGCCTGCTGCAGACATGTGGAGGGCCGATTTCCTCTGCAGATGTACTTCAGGTTGTTCTGGTACTGAGACTCATACGGACAACTGAGGGACTCAGAGTGTCCCTCATAACTTTGAACTTTGGTCACAGTGTCACAGCAGCTGTCTGTTGAAAATGCAGACGGCATCAGTAAATGTGTTACAGCCACAGAACAGATATGATTTATATTTAGCTTGCTGATTGAGATCTTCAAAAAAAGCAAATACAGCTGAACCAATTATAAAGTGTATGTTTGTGTGTGTGTGTGACTGTGTGTGTTCACGATTGGAGAAGACTTTATTTACCTCGTACTAATTTCAGCTTGACTTCAGTGTAGATGTCTATTCCAATTCTGGTCACTCCACACCAGTATTTCCCAGCATCCGTAGAACGAAGATCAGAGATGGTCGTTTTGAAGATTTGTGATGTTTTGTCATCATGGATCCTGTATTTGTTTTTCACTGGATGTGATGTTGTAATAAGAACATCATTATCGCTGCGACAGTCATTCTGACACAGGTACTTCTCATAAGACTCGTAACCTTGATCATAGGAGCAGGAGACATTAACATCTCTCCCCACATATCCAGTCACATGGATCACCCCTACTGCACTGATCACACACCTCAGAGCAACTGCAAAGAAAGTATAACACATATTTCATTGTTTAATTTGTTATGTTAGCATTCACAGTAGCAATGTTAGTGCTGTTACACGATGGACAAGGTGTGGTATTCTGCCTGTTACTGCAAAAGATTTTCATATTTAATCTAAATCTTCCTTTAGTTTGTTTATGTATTTATTCATCTAAACAACTTACCACAGCTGGTGAACAGCAGGTTTTGAAAGCTCCACATCTCTGCTTTGCTTTGTAAAAACAGAAACCTAAACGGAAATGTACTAAAAATATGACCACAGCAGTTTGAGTTCCTGCATGTCATGGCAGTGCTGAAGCCTTTAACTTCTGCATTTAGACAACATTTTTAAACTCTTACATTTAGATCATTTATACTGCACATACAGGACATATGCAACCTTTTGCTTCTTTTTGTTTTATTGTCAAATGATTAACAAATGTTAAAATGATTTCATAGTGCACAAACATACTAGTTCTCACAGCACTTAAGTAAACACAAGACACACACACACATACATACATTATGTATGGATGAGGACACTCCAAAGTTGGTGGATGTGCTGCAGTGCCATTTTTTCCTTTTGGTTTGAGAGTGTTGTAGGGCAGCAGGCTGGAAATATGTTCTTATGTTAACTTCTCCTTGCCTTTAAAACTCAGGTGGAGTTTCTGGGCTGGCTTCTCTCTGCTGCTCCGCCCCTGGGTGGAGTCTCTCAACTGAAGCAATCCTTCCTACACTTGCCTAGCTGTGGTGTATATCAAGCTGGAAGTTGCAACAGTTTTCTCCTAGATTGTTCTTGGTATATGGTGACTATTAGGCCATCTCTGTTACCTGTTGCTTGCAAGTACCTGTTTGTTCTAACCCAGTCTTGTCTTACTTCTCCTAGTTACCTGCTTTACACCATCACAGAACTCTTGCATATCTGGAAACCTGTGGAAACCTTCAGTTCTACTTACCAGCTCTAACACCAGCTTTCTGTAATCGCTCATAGGAAGGACTTACCTGCCCACTAACTACCTTCAAGGCTCCTCTTACTCTTAACTCAAGTAAGACTATTAATCACTGTCTTCATCATGAACTCCAGTTAATCCTTTGTCTCCTCTCTAACAGAGTTCCCATATGCCAGTTTGCAATGCTGGTGAATTCTACCACAAACTGCCTTCAAACCACAAACAAGTCATTCCTTAAACAGAAACACTTTAAACCTGTCAGACGTTATTTGAATCTGCTCTTTGGGTCTGCTTTTTGCCAAAACATGACAGTGCGACAGTTTGCTTAGACACTTAGACCTTAACTTCTGGGATGACAGCCAGCTCTGTCTACTGACATGTAAGAGTATACTGTTGTCGTATTATAAACAACAGTCTAAGGAGCTTGGAAAGCCTGAAGGGAAAGCCTGAAGGGAAAAAGAAGAAACACACATGTAAAGGAAGCTCTCAAAACATGCGGTTATGGTAACTGGGCTTTCATCAAGTCAGCAAAGATGCACAGGAAAGAAGATCAGACACCATCTAGGGAGGATAACAAAGACAAACACAACAACATTGTCCCCTATGTAGCCTGTGTATCAGAAAAACACACAAGAGTCTTCTTCAAGCACGACATCCCAGTTTACTTCGGACCCAACACACTCAGACAGAAACTGGTTCAGCCCAAAAACAAAACTCCAAAAGACAAACTTAATAATGTAGTGTATGCTGTATAATATAGCGAGAAATGCCCAGACCTCTACATTGGAGAGACCAAACAGCCACTTCATAAACATATGGCACAACATAGAAGAGCCACCTCCACGGGACAAGACTTGGCGGTCCATCTGCATCTAAAGGACAAAGGTCACTCTTTCGAGGATGCCAGTGTTCACATTTTGGACAGATAAGACAGATGGTTTGAAAGAGGAGTGAAAGAAGCCATTTATGTCCACTGTGAGCGACCATCTTTGAACAGAGACGGTGGTTTACGACACCAACTGTCTGCCATCTATGATCCAGTTTTGAGTTCCCTTCCCAGACGCCTTAATGCCCACTCACATCCTGGGCCTCCTGACCTCAGGAAATCACATGATAGGGTGGGGCTAGGTTTCACGATGAGCTCACCCAACACCTTGGCTGATTGTGACCTGCACCCGTTTTCTCATCTTGGCTCATGTGATTTGGTAGAGGATCATTGCCCCTCGTGGGGGGACACTCCCACAGGGATTAAATCTGGGACTCTCCACCATTTGACCCTAGAACTGAAGAAGCTTCTCAGATGAGAGGTGAAACGTCTTCAAGCAACTTAAAGAAGTCCAGACGCTTTTCTTTCCAAGCTCCTTAGACTACGATGACCTGGATGACTGAGAACCTTCACAGACATTATAAACAACACATGTGGTAAAGTGAAAACTCAATGCACATACAGGGAGGGCATCCGACTGTTTTACACTAACCAATGTTTTCTTTAGGATGATGTAATGAAGTATAACTATGACCTCACAACTTGGACATCCAGCAGTTGTCTGCGAAAAGGAAACCATAGAAAAACATTGGGGTGGGACTATATTTGAGCATAACAATGTCATAGTGAAAATATATTAATCGTTTTTTGCTTCTGTCACTTACACTTGTGCTCTCAGCCATCCCAATCTCTACCTGGAGTTATCTGTTCTTATACTTTAAACTACCAAATTCTCATTCCTTCCCAGTGCAAACAAATTATAACACAGTGACTTTATTAGACCCTTTCAAAACATTTTTTTTTCATCATCTAATGTTTATGAGGATTTAAATGGATTTGATGTCATGTAGGTCTGCTTCCTATTTACATTTGTTCTTTCAGAAGTGTTTTGTGTGCTTTTGTTACTGTTAAATGTTTGGGACAGAAAGACGACCGATTTCTGAGGAATGATGTGTGTGTTCGTGTGTGTGTGTGTGTGTGTGTGTGTGTTTGTGTGTGTGTGTGTGTGTGTGTGTGTGTGTGTACGGGTGCAGAAGGTCAGACTAGTACAGAGGGGCTGAGGCGTTGAGGGATATATTATAAGACACAGTAAAATCTATGTGTAAAACACAGAGATACATTTTTAATCAATACTTAATCTTTTATTTACTTACTCTTTAAGCAACTTATTGTAGAGAGTGAAAAGCAAGTATTGAAGGTTCAACACCTTGACTTTGTTTTATGGAGGAGGAAACTTGAAAAAGCACATGCTTCTTTTTGTATTTTGTTGTACTCACATTTGGGGTCTTTTTGTGTCATGCAAATGTTAAAGCCAAATGCAAAGAGAGACTGTCAGAACAGCGGGGATGGAGCATTCTTGGGTGGCCCTTCTCATAAAAGAATTTTAAAATTGATAAAATAGTTGATATATGCCATCTAGTGGTGAAAGAAGTATTGATAGGCTCTGCACTGCCAAAACATTACATGAAATGCTTTGTTTAACCACCCTGTGTCCGAGGAACCAGCATTGACTCAGCCTCAGAAAATGGGGGAGGGCAGTTATGAGAACAAGATATTCAGCAACTAAAGAAAAAACATGGAGTTGTGCAACTGCAAGGAGTGAGAGCCTTTCTCTCAGAGTGTGGTGCTGAAGAATAGGAGGAGTTGGATTCATTGTGGTAGGGGCTTCAACAGGTGCGAACTAGCTGACTGATTATGGGGGAATCTGTGAGGATTATCAAATATTACATATGTTAAAAAAAAATTTCATGAGTGATTTCATGACTCAGTTTATCAAAATGACAATCACAAAGACAGACCACAGTAGGTTTGCTCTTAGAAACTGTTCCTGTAGCCTTTAAACAGCATGTTGAACCATCCAGAATTAATGTGAAGACATTGTGATATAATTTTATTTAAATGTTAATATCTGGATACCCTGAAATTCTTACCACTACAGTCATTTACATTTTTTACAGACTCAATATGAATGAGTGATGCTTATTTTGAATACTGCAGCATAATTACTGTATTCAGTGTTACACTGAAACAGTGCCAGCAGAGGGCTCAGTGTGACATACTAAGCAGCAAAACTGAGAGTTTTGCTATTTCTTTTTTTAAATTTCACTTTCAGTTTACTAAAAGTCAGAAATGGTTGGACGGCTTAAATGCCTGACCAGACACCAGTTTCAGAAAACAAGTTTAGTGAAAACTCTTGACTCTTAAACTGCTCAATGGAAGGTTTTCTTCAACAAACTTTGAGTTTCTCTGTGACTGCCCTCCTGCTGCACCTGAAGCACCTATTTATATTTCAACTTTGAGCAGTGTTAAAGCACCTAGTAGAGTGCATTCATGTGTAGCAGTTCAGGTCTTTACAAACATTATAATTCCATTTAAACTATGCTCATAAATCATTCACCAAAACACAAAGAATTGTGCATTTGTTTAAAAATAAATAAATAGACAAAAAGGACCATCACATTGTGACAGGGTTTCATGCTAAAGTATGTTTATACTTTCAATTATATGATTCTTGTATACGCAAAAGACATGATGTCCATCAGTGAAGCAATATTCAGACTTGCTTGGTTAAAAAAAATGTATTCATTCACTATTTTAAGTTAAAATACAGAATCTTATCAGTACATTATACTTTAAGGATAAGCGGTAAAAAACACCTGCAAAACATGTTCCCTCTGACTGGCACAGCCCGTTTGCTTTGTCTGTAAAATCTTGGTCGAGAAAGCATCTAGTAACTATGTGTCAAAAAAATATAGTGCAGGTTTACACAAGTTAATAAAACAGTGCAGATCCAAAGATCATAAGAAATACAAATGAAAGGCAACCTAGTTTAAAAGTGTATGAATTTATATATATTTATATAGCACAAAGTTCGTCAAGGTTTGTACAAACATAGCTGGTAGAAACGTCCTCTAACTTTTTACTTTTTTTACTTTGAGTACATTTCAGAGCCTGTGCCTGTACTTTTCACTTTTACATGAGTTTTAAGTTGAATCAGTGCTTCAACCTTTACTGGAGTATTCCTAAGACTAGTGCCTGTATTTCCACTTAAGTACAGAATGTCTGTACTTAAGTGGAAACCTCTGGCCCTTCCCTCAAAGGCGTTTTAACATTTGTTTCACTAGCTGAGACCAGACCCTCAGTAGGTGTAGTAGCAGATGGTTTGAGCAGAGTTGAGGCTGCAGTTCGAGGCAGGCCTCAGTGGTGACTCAGGCCGGGCAGATCCCCATGTACTAATGATAAGTGAATGAATTAAAAAAGAATGAACAGCTTGTAGTGCTGGGAGGGGGTCATTTATAGACAGAGACCGTAATGGGACATGTGTGGAGGTGTGGTCCTGTTCCTGATATTCAGATACATTTTCTCCAAAAAGTAGCTGACATATGCCACCTAGTGGTGAAAGAAGTTTGCACAGCCTTCACATAAGCAGTTCTTTTAATGTTAATACCCTTGATTGATTTAACAAGGAAAATGATTGTGTTAAAAAAAAAGCAGGATAAAGAATATAAATAGTACAGAGTTCACAACAAAGTTAAAGCCACAGGCACACAGCATTCAACTATAAAAGTGCAAAAATTTAAACCAATAATATTTAAAAAACTAATTATAAATCCAAGTTTTGCATGACAGTACTGTGATTACACTAAAGTGAAAACTGCTACACTGTTACATACATCTGATGGTTCCATCCAATGTATGGAACTAGAATAAACACTGTGTTTCCCTTTATCTGTAAAATCATATCCAGTAACTGCCTTTGTTATAAATGTTTAATTGCAACAAATATAAACGTATCATAAAAATAACTGGACTTGACAATGTGACTGTTTATGTTTAAATGGGGCAAAAACAGACAAGAATGACTAAAGTTTTATTTTAATTTGCAGATTTATTTACATTACATTGATGTTAGTCATTTGCATTTGAGGTTTCCCACAGTTTCAGAAAATCAGTGTAGATTATGTTGCTAACACTAAGCAATAAAAATGAAAGAAAGGGTAATAGCAAATGAGTAAGAAGTGAAGCTATATATGTATAAATAGCAGCTCTTTGTCATGGTTAAACAAAAATCTCAACGTTTTCAGTGAGAGAGTGAGAAGCCTGGATTATGGTACATTAAGATTAGCTGTGTAACTGTTAATGTTAAAGACAAATTAAACAGGATGATCATACAGGTGAGAGCCAAAGATTGACCTCAAATGCACACACTGTTTATCTTCAATTGGCAATATGGAAATTTCCATTACAGAAGATTTCTTCAGTTGTGACGTTTAAGTCTGGTTCATCTTCACCTAAATCTTCATAGTCATTACCGGCATTCTGCAGTTCGGCCGTCTCCTTATTTGAGTATATCACAACTTCTTGACTTTCATAAATCTATTCAACCAATGAACAACACATGATGATGTTATGGATGTTGTTTGAAATTCATTATAGAGCAAAGATTACAAGGGCCTAATACTATGAGATAGTGCAGGGTATATGTACACATAAAACAGTTCTAAAAATAGAGAACGTAAAAATTAAAAACAGTAAAATGTAAGAGAAAAGTGCAAATTGTATTAATAAATAATATGTACAGTTAGTTGTGTTGCCCAGTTTGCTATAATAAGGCTTGTTATAGATACAGCACACTATTAAGTCTTTGAACTTTAATTTTCTTACGTGATTTTCTGCCACACGCATCACTTCCTCTAAAGCGTCTTCGTTCTGTGCATTTATGTTCATGACAGTTTCATTGTCTGAAAACACAAAGCGTAAAACATGGTTATGCTCTTTATGTATGCACATTTGAGTACATCTGTGCATGTCTATGAATCCAAAATATACCTTTTGCTTTCTGATGTTTGCACTTATAAACTAAAACCGCAAAGACGCACATCAGTAGCAGCAGGAGGGGAGGAACAGTGTAACCCACATAGTGTCCTGCATCTGAAAAGCAGGAAACAAAACAGAAACATTAGACTTTCAAGTACATACATGCAGAACTGTCGGCATAGATAATCTTTTTATCAATATTTTAACTTTCATACATATATATATACATATACATATATACAGCAATCCTACCAGTGGCTGGACAAAGCCGGACTGAAAGACAGCACAGAGGCACTAATCATGGCAGCACAGGAACAAGCTCTGAGCACAAGATCCATAGAGGCTGGGGTCTATCACACCAGGCAACGCCCCAGGTGCAGGCTGTGTAAAGATGCCCCTGAGACAATCCAGCACATAACAGCAGGGTGCAAGCGGTCAGGGCATACATGGAACGCCATAACCAAGTGGCCGGCATAGTATACAGAAACATCTGTGCCGAATAAGGCCTGGAAGTCCCGAGGTCAAAATGGGAGACGCCCCCTAGGGTGGTGGAGAGTGACTGAGCTAAGATCCTGTTGGACTTCCAGAGAAGACGGACAAAATGGTGGTGGCTAACCAACCGGACATAGTGGTGGGAGACAAACAGAAGAAGACAGCCGTACTGATAGATGTAGCGGTTCCAAAAGACAGCAACATCAGAAAAAGGAACACGAGAAGCTCGAGAAGTACCAGGGCTCAGAGAAGAGCTCGAGAAAATGTGGAGGGTGAAGGTAACAGTGGTCCCCGTGGTAATCGGAGCACTAGGTGCGGTGACTCCCAAACTAGGTGAGTGGCTCCAGCAGATCCCAGGAACAACATCCGAGATCTCTCTCCAGAAGAGCGCAGTCCTAGGAACAGCTAAGATACTGTGCAGGACCCTCAAGCTCGCAGGCCTCTGGTAGAGGACCCGAGCTTGAAGGATAGACTGCCCGCAGGGGCGAGTGGGGAATTTTTTTACGCAAATGGTAATATTTCATCAGAAAAATGAATAATAATAGAATTAGAATAATAAGAATTAGAATTAGAATAATAATAATTAGTTCATCGTATGATTATTTCCTTTAACATCTATTTGCTCTGCAAGGCTGGAAGAGGCTGTGTCTATACTGAAGCCACCAAAAAATGTAAATGAGTTTTTCAGCAGTCCTATTTTTACTGTGTACTCAGTCATCACACTGCAAATGACACGATAGGCTGAGAAAAGGGTGTAACTTAAAGCTCTAACCATTTTATTTTCATGTACACAACACATCTCACCAACTGAAAGCTGAATCTTGGTGTAGTTTCCAACTCTCCACTGTGAGTCTGACCCACACCAGTATGTTCCAGCATCAGCTGCTTCCAGTTCTGTGACCCTCACTGTGAAAGAGCTGGAAGCAGCATCATCTTGCAGTGTGAACCTGCTTCGACTCCTCAAGATGTCTGTGCAGTTGTTGCGGTGGTCTCCCTTACAGAGGAACTTCCTGTTATCCAAGTGTTGTGGAGGATAAGGACACTGCAAAGTTAGTGGATGTCCTGCAGTACCATTTATTTTAGTTGATTTGACACAGCACCACTCTGTCAGATTGAAAGAGAAACATTATTTCAGAATAATCAAATATTTAAGTTTCTTAGAGACTATCTGACAGCAAATAATGTCTTCTTGGCGCTGGTGTAAAGAGCTATTACTATGATTTTTTACCTTCAACTTCCAGCTCAACAGCAGAGAAAACATCCAGCTCAGAGCTTCTGTGGACACCACAGAGGTATGACCCTGAATCATTACGAGTCAAACTGCTAATGTTCACTGTGAATGTTCCTAACACTTTGTCATCATCAAGTCTGAATCGTGCATTTTGTTTGGTGTCAGAGGTGATTAGTGCCTGCTGCAGACATGTGGAGGGCTGATTTCCTCTGCAGATGTACTTCAGGCTGTTCTGGTACTGAGACTCATACCAACAACTGACAGACTCAGAGTGTCCCTCATAACTTTGAACTTTGGTCACAGTGTCACAGCAGCTGTCTGTTGAAAATGCAGATGGCATCAGAAAATGTGTTACAGCCACAGAACAAATATGATGATTTATATTTAGCTTGCTGAATGAGATGTTAAGAAAAAAACAAATACAGTTGAACCAATTATAAAGTGTATGTTTGTGTGTGTGTGACTGTGGGTTTTGACGTTTGGAGAAGACTTTATTTACCTTGTACTGATTTCAGCTTGACTTCAGTGTAGATGTCTTTTCCAGTTCTCATCACTCCACACCAGTATTTTCCAGCATCCGTATATTGAAGATCAAAGATACTTGTTGTGAAGATTCGTGCACTGGTGTCATCATAAATTGAGTATTTGGTTTTGCTCGCTTGTGATGTTGTAATGAGAACATCACTGTTGCCACAGTCGTTCTTACATAGGTACTTCTCATGAGATACATAATTCTGATCATAGGAGCAGGAGACATTAGCATCTCTCCCCACATATCCAGTTACATGGATCATCCCCACTGCACTGATCACACATCTCAGAGCAACTGCAAAGAAAGTATTACACATATTTTATTGTTTAATTTGTTATGTTAGCATTCACAGTAGCAATGTTAGTGCTGTATACACGATGGACAAGGTGTGGTATTCTGCCCCTTACTGCAAAAACAGATTTTTATATTTAATCTAAATCTTCCTTTAATTTGTTTATGTATTTACTCATCTAAACAACTTACCACAGATGGTCAACAGCAGGTTTTGAAAGCTCCACATCTCTGCTTTGCTTTGTAAAAACAGAAACCTAAACGGAAATGTACTAAAAATATGACCACAGCAGTTTGAGTTCCTGGATGTCATGGCAGTGCTGAAGCCTTTACCTTCTGCATTTAGACAACATTTTTAAACTCTTAGATTTAGATAATTTATACTGCACATACAGGACATATGCAACCTTTTGCTTCTTTTTGTTTTATTGTCAAATGATTAACAAATGTTAAAATGATTTCATAGTGCACAAACATACTAGTTCTCACAGCACTTAAGTAAACACAAGACACACACACACATACATACATTATGTATGGATGAGGACACTCCAAAGTTGGTGGATGTGCTGCAGTGCCATTTTTTCCTTTTGGTTTGAGAGTGTTGTAGGGCAGCAGGCTGGAAATATGTTCTTATGTTAACTTCTCCTTGCCTTTAAAACTCAGGTGGAGTTTGTGGGCTGGCTTCTCTCTGCTGCTCCGCCCCTGGGTGGAGTCTCTCAACTGAAACAATCCTTCCTACACTTGCCTAGCTGTGGTGTATATCAAGCTGGAGGTTGCAACAGTTTTCTCCTAGATTGTTCTTGGTATATGGTGACTATTAGGCCATCTCTGTTACCTGTTGCTTGCAAGTACCTGTTTGTTCTAAGCCAGTCTTGTCTTACTTCTCCTAGTTACCTGCTCCACACCATCACAGAACTCTTGCATATCTGGAAACCTGTTACCTGTGGAAACCTTCAGCTCTACTTACCAGCTCTAACACCAGCTTTCTGTAATCTTTCAGAGTAAGGACTTACCTGCCCACTAACTACCTCCAAGGCTCCTCTCACTCCTCACCTACTACCAGTTGCCTTCAAACCATAAACAAGAACCTTGGAGTCGGGATATGTCCTTTAATGCACATATTAAAGAAATACGTAGGACTGCTTTCTTCAATTTTAAATTATAAAATTAATAATAATAAAATTGATAATAATTAATTATTAATTAATAATAATTAATAATGCAATTAGAAATATCCTGTCTTAGAGTGATGTTGAAAAACTAGTTCATGCATTTATTACTTCCAGGCTGGACTAATGTAATTCATTATTATCAGGATGTAATAAAAACTCCCTGAAAAGCCTTCAGTTAATCCAAAATGCTGCAGCAAGGGTACTGACAGGGACTAGAAAGAGAGCATATTTGTCCTGTATTGGCTTCCCTTCATTGGCTTCCTGTTAAATCCAGAATGAATTCAAAATCCTGCTCCTCACATACAAGGTCTTAAATATTCAGGCCCCATCTTATCTTAATGACCTTATAGTACCATATCATCTCATTAGAGCACTTCGCTCTCGCACTGCAGGCTTACTTGTTGTTCCTAGAGTATTTAAAAGTAGAATTGGAGGGAGAGCCTTCAGTTTTCAAGCCCCTCTTCTGTGGAACCAGCTTCCAGTTTGGATTCGGGAGACAGACACTATCTCTACTTTTAAGATTAGGCTTAAAACTTTCCTTTTTGCTAAAGCATATAGTTAGGGCTGGACCAGGTGACCTTGAAACCTTAGTTATGCTGCAATAGGTGTAGACTGCCGGGGGATTCCCATGATGCATTGAGTTTTTCCTTTTCAGTCACCTTTCTCACTCTCTATGTGTTAACAGACCTCTCTGCATTGAATCACACTTGTTATTAATCTCCGTCTCTCTTCCACAGCATGTCTTTATCCTGTCTTCCTTCTCTCACCCCAACCGGTCGCAGCAGATGGCCGCCCCTCCCTGAGCCTGGTTCTGCCGGAGGTTTCGTCCTGTTAAAAGGGAGTTTTTCCTTCCCACTGTCGCCAAAGTGCTTGCTCATAGGGGGTCATATGATTGTTGGGGTTTTTTCTCTGTATGTATTACTGTAGGGTCTACCTTCCAATATAAAGTGCCTTGAGGCCACCGTTGTTGTGATTTGGCGCTATATAAATAAAATTGACTTGAATTGAATTGAAAAACAAGTCATTCCTTAAACAGAAACACTTTAAACTTGCTAGACATTATTTGAATCTGCTATTTAGGTCTGCTTTTTGCCACAAAATGACAATACAACAGTTTGCTTAGACTCTTAGACTTTAACTTCTGCGATGCCAGCCAGCTCTGTCTCCTGACATGTAAGATTATACTGTTGTTGTCTTATAAACAACACAAAGGATGTGGAAAAGTGAAAACTCAGTGCTCTAAATATTGAATGAAAACAACCCAGTTCAATCTGTTAATAACACAAAGAAATATGTTTAAACACCCATAAAACAAAAAAATCAAAAAAACACCCTTCAACTCAACAAATTTAGTTCATATGAAGTGCTTCAGTTCAGGCTTAAACATCTGAGCTAACTTATGGCACCCAAGCCATTCTGGGTCATCCGGTCCCGGTCTTTGCCTGGAATGAACTCCTGATCCAGCAGTTTTGGATCAGGAGTGGAGTGTTCCAGTCTGCCTGCATATTTGTTGACAGAGGAGGATATAATATACCTGAGTTAGGCTGAGATGCGCTGCGTCTCCTTCCTTGCTGGCTTTTTTGTACACAGAGTCCTGACAGATGAGGGAAGGAGTAAATGGCCTGAAACCCTATTGAAGCGCCAAAACCATGAAATCAAACTGGCTAGTTGTAGGCAGGGTGTGGAAGTAAGTGCAATGTGTGTGTGTGTGTGTGTGTGTGTGTGTGTGTGTATGGGTGCAGCAGGTCAGACTAGTACAGAGGGCCTGAGGCATTGAGGGATATATTATAAGACACAATAAAATCTATGTGTAAAACACACAGATACATATTTAATCTACATCAATACTTAATCTTTTATTTACTTACTCTTTAAGCAACTTATTGCAGAAAGTGAAAAGCAAGTATTGAAGGTTCAACACCTTGACTTTGTTTTATGGAGGAGGAAACTTGAAAAAGCACATGCTTGGTTTTGTATTTTGTTGTACTCACATTTGGGGTCTTTTTGTGTCATGCAAATGTTAAAGCCAAATGCAAAGAGAGACTGTCAGAACAGCGGGGATGGAGCATTCTTGGGTGGCCCTTCTCATAAAAGAATTTTAAAATTTATAAAATAGTTGATATATGCCATCTAGTGGTGAAAGAAGTATTGATAGGCTCTGCACTGCCAAAACATTACATGAAATGCTTTGTTTAACCACCCTGTGTCCGAGGAACCAGCATTGACTCAGCCTCAGAAAATGGGGGAGGGAAGTTATGATTCAGACACAAGAAAAAGATACTCAGCAGCTAAAGAAAAAACATGGAGTTGTGCAACTGCAAGGACTGAGAGCCTTTCTCTCAGAGTGTGGAGCTTTTGTATTGTATTGACTTGGCCCAGCCACTGTAACTGCAGAGGGGAAAATCATTCATCTGATTTTTGTGGAGTGTTTTGAAGAGAAGAATGCAGAGTTTGCGTTTTTTTTCTCTCTCTCATAAATTCAATTGTATAAATATTACATATCTAAAAAAAAAAAAATTAAAAAAAGAAGTGATTTCATGACCCAGTCTATCAAAATGACAATCACAAAGACAGACCACAGTAGGTTTGCTCTTAGAAACTGTTCTTGTAGCCTTTAAACAGCATGTTGAACCATCCAGAATTAATGTGAAGACATTGTGATATAATTTTATTTAAATGTTAATATCTGGATACCCTGAAATTCTTACCACTACTGTCATTTACATTTTTACAGACTCAATATGAATGAGTGATGCTTATTTTGAATACTGCAGCATAATTACTGTATTCAGTGTTACACTGAAACAGTGCCAGCAGAGGGCTCAGTGTGACATACTAAGCAGCAAAACTGAGAGTTTTGCTTTTTCTTTTTTTAAATTTCACTTTCAGTTTACTAAAAGTCAGAAATGGTTGGACGGCTTAAATGCCTGACCAGACACCAGTTGCAGAAAATACCAGTTTCAGAAAACAAGTTTAGTGAAAACTCTTAACTCTTAAACTGCTCAATGGAAGGTTTTCTTCAACAAACTTTGAGTTTCTCTGTGACTTCCCTCCTGCTGCACCTGAAGCACCTTTTTCAGCAGTGTTAAAGCACCTAGGAGATGTATTCATGTATAACAGTTCAGGTCTTTACAGACATTGTAATTCCATTTAAATTATGCTCATAAATCGTTCACCAAAACACAAAGAAATGTGCATTTATTTAAAATAAATAGACAAAAAGGACCATCACATTGTGACAGGGTTTCATGTTAAAGTATGTTTATACTTTCAATTATATGATTATAGTCTTGTATAATAAGGCAAAAGACTTGATGTGTCATGGCTGTGTCCAGGCAGGCAGGAGTGGTGGACCCAAGAGCTGGACTCGCTGAGGGAAAAATGAACTTGAACAACTCAGCTTTATTGCTGGACAGAGAACAAAACAGAAAACTAGCAAAACTGGTAACGTGACTAAACTAAACTGGCAGACGGAAAACACAGTGGGGAATGAGGGTGAGCAGACATTAACGATGCGACACTGACACAGAGAAACAGGCTGGGTCAAATCAGGCTGATGAGACAAGGAGGAGCAAAATCAGACACACTACACTCAGGACAGGGACTATCAAAGTAAAACAGGAAACACTGGACTGGACTCAGGAAATACTAAAAGGCTAGGGAGCTAGACACAGTGAGAAAAACACACTACAGTGACAAACCATGAGGAAATCCAAACGAAAAAAGGTACAAAACTCAGAAACACTGGGTCACCGACCCCAGGACCGTGACATGATGTCCATCAGTGAAAGAAATATTTTTACATTTATGAATTTAATCTATAAATATTCACAGGGTGTTTTTCATGATAGTAATGAAGTATTGATCACAAGACAGTGACAGTGTTGAACAACAGAGGTACATTTTTTGAGCACCTCATGTTAAGGATGAATCAAACAGGATCTGCATACAATTGAGACCCACAGTACATACTTATCTTCTGTTAGCTTTATGGTAATTTTCATTGCAGTAGAATTCTTCAGTTGTAAAGTTTTCATAATCTGGTTCATCTCCGCCTGGGTCATCCAAGTGGTTCAAGGCGCTTTGCTGTTTGAAAGTCACCACAAATTCTTGATTTCCATAAATCTAAAGAATCAACAAAGATAATTAGAGACTAGAGAACCACACATGCTGCAGAGACCCTGGTTGCTGTATATGAGTATACATAGGCTCAAATAATATATGTAGTGACTACTTTTATTACAAGAAATATAATAAAAATGTTTTAAATGCAGATGTTTTATCTAAGATAGATATTGACTGAACCACAGAAGCTGATTTAAAGTAGCTACAAGTTCTAAAACTGGATGACTCCCACACATCATTGCACTATAAAATCCATTAATTTGCAGTTAATGTCACATTATGCTAAAGAAGCATAAAACAGGCTGAGTGAGCTCTTCTCTTAAATTTTCACTTTTCTGTTCTAAATATCACAGTAGTCGACACCACTCTGTAATGTTTCTTTTGATCACTAAATCATTTGTAGTTTTAAAAACTCCTTCTGTCCACAGGCGTCCCTGAGATAACAAGTTTAAATCCAAACCAAAGCAGACTGATAACCAGTTAGCTGGTCAATGTCTCAGTTTAATATCAATAATCGTGTGTGTGTGTGTGTGTGTGTGTGTGTTTGTGTGTGTGTGTGTGTGTGTGTGTGTGTGTGTGCGTATTATACACATATAGGCTTTGGACTTACTCCACCTTCGTCTGCATCTATCACATCCTCTGCTTTGGGTGTATTTCTGCTCATGACAGCTTCAGTTGCTGAAAATACAGTTTAAGAAATTTTTAAGCTCTTTTTGCATGCACATTTGAGTGTAGAGTCTGAATATGTGTGTAAATATAAACTATAGCATACCTCTCACGTTGTAACATTTGTACTTATAAATAAAAACTAGGACACATATTAGTAAAACCACAGGGACAACAGCGTAAGCTGCGTAGTGCACCGCTTCTGAAAAACAGAAACCAATTAAGAAGAGAATAGAAAGTTCCATTTCAGTTATTGGCATTTCAGCATAACTGTTGATCACAGGTGCACACTTACACAGCTGTTTTGACACTTACGAGCATATTGACTTTACTTGTGTTTAATCCCAGGGGAATTACCCACATTGTAACCATGAAACTGTACACATCACCTAAAGATAACCACATTAACAGACCAATATGCACTTGTCAGCCTCTTTGTAAGGGACACTTGTTCAACTGCTCATGAAGACATAAATCTAATAAGCCAATCACATGTCAGAAACTCAGTGCTCAGTTGAACATTTTATGACTGTTGGAGCCTGAGGGGTCAGTCAGAAAACACTACCTCCAGGGTTTATAGAGAATGGTCTGAAAAAGAGATAATCACAGAAATGTTTAAGTTGGGACGGATTCATTCACATATTTGATCAAACTAGTCACTTATCTCTGCTCCAAACCCATCCAAAACATGTGAAAAAAATTACAAATGTTATATATACACTACGGCTCACTTTTAGAAGTTTTAGAACACCCCAATTTTTCCATTTTTTTTATAAAAAATCTATGCAGTTTAATGTCTGACTGCACTCTGAAATGAAAGCATTGTACAAATAAGTAACTGAAGTGAAAAAAGAAATCATGGAATCAATTAATAGACCAAAATGTATTCTAAAATTTTGACCCAGCAAAGTAGCACCTTTGGCAGCTATAACAGCTGAACACACCTGTGGCGTTGTTTCTAGAACAGAAATTAAATATTCTTCAGAAAGGTTTTCTCATATCTGTTGCAGAAGTTCCCATAAATGTGTGGCACTTGTAGGTGTCTTTGCTTTCACTCTTCCGTCCAGTTCATCCCAAATCAGCTTAATGGGGTTTAAGTCTGGAGACTGTGCTGGCCACTTCATGTTTTCAAGCTTACCATCTTGTTCTATTTTCCTGAGGTAATTCTGCCAAAGCGTGGACTTATGTTTTGGGTCATTATCTTGTTGTAGGATCAACCACTGACCAACTTCCTACCAGAGGGTATCGCATGGTGCTGCCGAATGCTGTGGTAGCAGTTTTGGTTCAGGGTGCCTCTCACACTGTGGAACCATCCTTTCGTCTACTCGATGGGATACAAAAATCCTGCGTGATGAACCGAAGATTTCTAATTTAGATTCCTCAGTCCATAATACCTTCTTCCAATATTCAGTAGTCCAATGGTGGTGTTTCATGGCCCAGACAAGCCTCTTTGTCTTATTCTTAGCAATGGCTTTCTTGCTGCAACTCATCTTGTCAAAACTGTAGCTCGAAGTCTTCCTTTCACAGATGAAACTGAGACTTGCTTACTACAACCACTATTAAGCTGTACTTGAAGCTGTTGTACAATTACCACTGGATCACTTTGGATTTTACCTCCTTTCACTGGTCTGCTTGCTCCTTCAGCCCCTGGTACTTCACAGTTATCTTGTCCTCCTTCTTCCTGATGTTGCGCTCTGGTGGGATTCTGATTTATCTTAGTTGTGGTCTTCTGCTCCTTGTTCAGAGTCTCTTGTGTTGTCCTTTAAGCCAGACTTTTTGGTAGGATGTCTTGATGTCAGCCACTTCCTCTATCTGTTGATGGTGCATCCCATGCGGTTTGGTCATCCATGACAGTTCCTCCTTCTGTGGCTCATCATCATCTGTATTCAGCTTCCTGAGACATTCTTGGAGCAGCTCATCTCAGGATTTCCCGGATGCTCTGTGTTTCATTGTGGATTGTGGCTCCGACACTCACTCTTTCTGTTACTCATAAAGCCTCATATAGCCTATGTAAATTTCAAAGTATTTCACTGGCATAAAGAGAAAAAAAATCAAATTTAATACATAACATAGAAAGCATAAAAAGGTAGTACATATCTTTTTTGTCTTCTATTGTATAAATGATAACCCCCTATATAAACACCTGGGGTTAGCTTTTAGCACTAAATACACTATTAAAAACTGTGTTAGGGGCTGTGGTGGATAAAGCAAGATATGCTTATTTATGCTTATATAAAGATAGAGATATAGATGGGTGGGTGGATAGATAGATATAAAAGCTGTTAAAGAACTTGCAGGTCAATAGTACTTTCATCATCAGTTTTATATGAAAGAAAGTCAAAAACTACTTTATAATCGGTGACAAAAATATAATCACTGAGAGTCTAGAAGAGGCCCTGTCAACACGTATGCAATATTGTGGAAAGTGATATGTCTACTTCAGTAAGCAGTATTCTCAGCAGTTCCAGTTTTGGCAGATCTCTTGCATTTAGTGTGAAACCAGTTGGCTACTGCACTATTTCATCACATCAGACAACTGAATTAAAAGCTGCAGTCCATGGTTAACAAGTGGGGTGCAAACAAAAATATTAATTTTGCTGTCTTATACACGGCTGTTCAACTTCACTACTGACAGCTGAATCTTGGTGTAATTTCCACCAACTAATTAAGAATCACATTCAACTTTAACAGTGTTTTATTTTGGCTGAATTAATGACATATAACTATGACCTCTCACCTTTGACTTCCAGCTCAACAGCAGAGAAAACATCCAGGTCAGAGTTTCTTTGGACACCACAGAGGTATGACCCTGAATCAGTTTTGACCAAATTGTTAATGGTCACTGTGAATTTTCCTGACACTTTGTCATCATCAAGTCTGAATCGCCCATGTTTTCTGCTATGAGAGGTGATTAGTGCCTGCTGACGACATGTGGAGGGCTGATTTCCTCTGCAGATGTACTTCAAATTGTTCTGGTACTGAATCTCGTATGGACAACTGATAGACTCAGAGTATCCCTCATACTTTTCAAGCTTGGTCATATTGTCACAGCAGCTGTCTGTCAAAAATATAAACGGAATCAGAAAATGTGGTGCAGCCACAGAATAGAGAGATGATGTTTCATATTTAGCTTGCTGCAACAAGATTGCCTGAGACCCAGAGTTTGTGTCATTTTAATCAGTGTCACAGCAGCTGTCTGTCAAAAAGATAAAGGAAATAATCCTTTACACATTATATTTTAATTTTATGTCCCCTTGTAATCACTGGAAACACAAACTTGATTATCTTTAACATCATCTTAATTATTTTACTTTATTATACAATAAATTTTGATAAGAATTTATTTACCTGGCATTAATTTCAGCTCAACTTCAGTGTAGATATCTTTTCCAATTCTGCTCACCCCACACCAGTATTTGCCAGCATCCACAGAATGAAGATCAGAGATGGTCGTTGTGAAGATTCGTGCTGTTCTGTCATCATGGATAGCATATTTGTTTTTCCTTGATTCCGATGTTTTAATAAGAACATCACTGTTTCCACAATCGTTCTTACACAGATACTTCTCATAAGACTCGTAACCCTTGCCATAGGAGCAGGAAACGTTAACCTCATTCCCCACATATCCAGTCACATGGATCACCCCTACTGCACTGGTCACATATCTCAGAGCAACTGTAAAGACAGTATAAAAATGTAATAATTGTTTGTTTTGTCATGTCAAAAATCATGTATAATAACATTCCCAATAACAGATTTGTTATTCTTCTGTAGCTATTTAAACTACTTACTACAAAGGGTGAACAGCAGGTTTTGAAGGATCCACATCTTTGCTTTGGTTAATCAAAACAGAAACTTGACAGGAATGACTCACACACAACGGGGAAGCCAGGGTGGAGCTAGACTATCACTACAGAGGTGACTGGACATCTTCTAAAAGCATTTTAGGATTTGTAACTGACGTATGCCTCCTGGTGTTGAAAGAAATATTCACAGACTTCACACAAAGAACACTGTTAAAGTTAGATTTTACACTGAAATTGTTAACTGTAAGTATTTAAGTGTATTTGGGAAACTGTGCTTAAAGAACTGAAACTAAAATCACTCGACAAACCAGCCCTTTGAGTTTTATGTCTTATTATTAATGATGCATTCACATAAAAGAAGCACAGCAAACATGCATTTTATTCTCTGTTAATTATTTTAATAAGCAACAGTCTTAACCCTTGTATGGTGTTCGTATTTTTGTTACTCAGCCAGTGTTCATGGGTCTGGTGGACCCGAGTTTTGGCTTTCCAATTAACACTATCAAACAATTTTATGTTAAATTACTCAACAGATGTTTACTTTATCCCAATTACGAGCCATGTGAACAGCAAACATGGTTAATTTTTTCCTTTTACCTTTGTTCAATCACATTTATGAATTAATGTGCTTCTCGTTTTTTGTCAATAAAATGTTATAAAAAAAATAAAATCAGTTCTAATCAAGTGTACATATCCTTATACCATATTTTGCAGGTTTTGATGGTATATACTGCCTAAAGGGGCAACAGCCTCTAAATGGCATGGGTCTCACAGACCCGAACACCATACAAGGGTTAAAAAACTAACTAAACTAACACCACCACAACGCTGCTTTGTCCAACCAGTAGCCAAACCAGAAAACTAAAACTGCTGAATTTGCCCATTTAACCTCCTGGGACCTGGCGTCCACATATGCGGACATCACGTTTTGGGTGTCTAGACCAAAATACAAATTTACCTCTACAAGGGCCTGATATCCACTTATGAGGAGATTATACTACCACTCTTCTATCAAAATTTAAAACAAATGACCTCATATGTGGATTTCATTTTTCTCAGAAACAAAAATCCCCCCAAAAATCAGGTACTTCTTTGTTTTTACTTTCATCAGGTCCCAATCAGCCCAAACAGCAAAGAGAAATTAAAATGCATGCCATGAAAGAGTTCAGGTCTTAGGAGGTTAAAAAGCTGGGTCCTTGAAAATTTGGTCTAATCAATTATTAGAATAATTATCAAAACTTTTTTTAGTTAAATTTGTTCAGTAAACCAAGAATTTCTACAGTCACAGTTCTAAAAACTCCCCATATATTTGGTAAAGCAGCTAACTAGTTCTGTCAGATAATACTAATATAGCAACAATCATCCTTCTTGGTTTAAGCTTGGTAGCACAGCTGATAACATGTATGCCAACATGTTCTTAATTGTTCCTTGTTCCCTTGTCATATTGTGCTTTGGAATTATATTTAACTTCTGTTTTGATGCAATGAGCACAAATCACAACAGATTTGTTCATAGAAAACTTTTAGCTGATTTTCTCTTTAAGCAACTTCATGACACATCCAGATCTAGCGTGAGAAGTGTGCTGTTATTTTTATATTTAAAAGTTTCCTTTGCAATATGCTTACCACTACAGTCACTTCTAATTTTCATGGAAAGATTCATCACAAAAGAGGAACAACAGTCATGTTTTTCTGTCGCCTTTATTTCTGTCTGTCTGGAAAGTCCAAAATGGTCCCCCAGGAAAAGGAAATGTAATCATTTCAAGTACCATCAAAATTGTTCCCTTTATGCCTATAACCAATGTTTTGGTGCCACATCATAAGTGAAAAGTAAAAGTGACTTATAATGTTACATATAGCATTTATTTTTTTTAAATTACAATAAAACCAAAGGTTAGAACTAAAGTTTTGCAACAAACATACCTGAATCCAATCTTTATACCCATTAACAAGTGATGCAATCTGCACTCTTGTAAAATACTGCAGTAAAATTACTGGTGGTGTAACCACAGCGTCACTCTGACACACTAACCAGTGACAATGAAAGTGAGACTTTTTGAAGGAAGTTTTTTTTTTTATCTCCTCAGAAGAAAATTAAAATTGAGGGTTTCATTCAAGTGGCACCAAACTCTCTAGAAGTTAGAAAAAAGTTTCCTACATAGAAAAATATGAAAAACAAGACAACAATAATATAAATACATCATTATAAATTTAAGCAATACAATACTGCGGTTATCTTACTCAGTACTGTGGTTGTACTACCAAAATTAAACCAAGCATTACCAAAAATATGCGTCGGTTAATAGAAGCACTCGGTGGGGGAAACCTGCCACATTTGTGCAGATATTAGATGGTTACGTGACACATGTTGATGAATAATGTTTACTTTTGTCTGTAAAATTGAATCCAGTTACTGCTTGTGTCAGAAATCTTCAATTGCAACCAATAGAATAAAAGTATCATAAAATGAAAAATGCAATGATTACATTTAGTTTTTGGCTGGTTTCTCACAGTTTCAGAAAAAACAGTCCACATCATGCTGTCAGCAGCAAGCAATGCCTTAACCTGAACAGGTTTAGTGTGCTAAGGCAGTGAAAACAGCAAAAGAAAAGAAAACAAAGGAACATTTATTAAGTGCAAGCCCTGGTGAATAAAACACTTTGAATCTGTTTTTGAATGTATGCACAGATGTAATTAATCTCATCTTCTATTGGCTTTATGACAATCTTCATTACAGTAGATTTCTTCAGATTGTGTGACGTTTTCATAGTCTGGTTCATCTTCACCTGCATCATCATAGTCGTTACAGGCACTCTTGGAGGTCTGCTTCTCTGAATACCTCACAACTTCATCGTTTCCATAAATCTATTCAGAGACCAATGGAAAACACATGATGGTGTTATGGAAACATTTTATAAAGCAAATATTTTTAAAAAAAATATTTTTTTCCGACAATAGCACCACTTTCAAACTAAGATTGTCTTATGATCTGATTTCACCACCAATGAGTTCAACCACATCTACCCAGACTCACAATATGAAGAGTTATAATAAGAGATACGTATAAAATACTTTATATTTGGACAACAATTTAAATTAAATAATACTTCAAATATTGCTGCAGATAAATTCCATAGTTTATCTAAGTTTTAGTGTGAAAAGAAGTTAAAAAGTCTAAAACTGTTCTCACAAGTTCTCAGCTCAACATCATAGAAAGTATAAAGCTGCAGCTCTCTCAAGTGTAGCCTGTGGACCAGTGTCTGTCATCAAAAACATTTCGTGCTACCCCCAAATACCTCAATGAGACAATCCACTACTATAAATTTCTTTAGTCAGTGGTTAATTTCACACTGTAGAACTGCAAAACCAGCCAAGGGATTACTTCTCTTTTTTCTCTTATGTTTTAAAATCTTAACTGATTATATCTTCCTTAAACCATGCTAGTTGTTGTGATGACTAATTCAAATCAGTGTCAATCCTATAAAATCCCCACAATTTCAAGATGAGCATCAAGTTTTGTGTCATCAAATCACTGTCACACCTGTTGCAATTATGGTGATTTTAAATGTGATTACTTAATCATTTGATCCTATATTAGTGTTGAACACTGATATTATTAGTGTGTGAATTCTTGAGTTAAATGTAAAAACGTTTTTTTGTGGTCACACAGACATTTAAGTTTAATTTTTTGATCAAATCCTAAATTAATGCTTATGTTCATCCTTAAGTTCAAACACCTGTTTTGTAGAATCTTTCTCCGGGGCTCTCAGTGATATCATGCTCAGAACAGTAAAGGTTATAAGGCATAGTTATCAATGCCTCCAAACCTCTTGTTCTCCAAGTGAAATTGCTTAAAAGAATCTGAATTGCAGTTTTGGTGACCTTTACTAAACGCCAACACTGTCACATGACAAGACTAAAGCCGTGCTATAGGCTCTATGATGCTGTGCATAGCAGTAGCAGTGCTTTCATCTGGTGTCAAACGTCACTTTGGCATTATTCTGCTCTATTAAATAATAAAAACTCATAAATGATGAAATGTTTATGATGTGGGATGGCTTGTATTTCCCCTACAGTTACAATTATGTTGTTACTTGCATTACAAAGGTTCTTCAGTTATATGTGCTCCAGGTTGATAGAATAAAACCCATCAAAACAAACATGCTTTGCTCTTCCTGCTCACTCATGCTACAATCAGCTGATTTCATTTCATATGCAGGAGGAGGATATGGTAGGGCTGTACAGCTTTGGAGAAGTGGAGATACGAACATTACTTTTATTTTTATTGCAAAAAAACAAACCAAAACGAGAGTGTGAACCAATGTCCAAAGAAAAACTTTGAAAGACCTTCGGAAAGCCTGGAGAACTTTAAAAAATGACATGAAAGTCTTTTGCAAAGTACTGTATTGAACACAGCTAAGAATAAAATCAGTTAGTTGTGGTATAGTGAGACTTGTTGTCTGTTGTTGTCTTACGCCATTTTCTGCTGCACCCATTACTTCCTCTAAACCTCCTGTCTTTGATGTATTTCTGTTCATGGCAGCTTCATTACCTGAAAACACACAGCATAAAACATGGTTATGCTCTTTTTGCATGTACATTTCAGTACATTTGTGCATGTCTATGAATCCAAAATATACCTTTTGCTTTCTGATGTTTGCACTTATAAACTATAAGCACAAGGACACATATAAGTACCAGCAGCACAGCGGGCACAGTGTAAACCACATATTGTCCTGCATCTGAAAAACAGAAACCAAAACAGAAACAGTAAACAAACATCCTCAAACATTATCCTTTGTGATAATGTTTCTTTTTATTGATATTTACTGTTGGCTACGGGCGCACACACTCTCTGTTTTGCCATGAAACTATAACTAGTTCCAAAAAGTATCCATAGCTTATGGAGAGGTAAAATATTTGATCTCACAACACTGATCAACAGCACTATAGACTAAAAGATGCATACTGTATATACTGTACCCTTAATAAGTATACCTGAAATTTGTGCTGGTGTTTTCACTGTTGAAGATCCATTGCCGGTGTGCTGCTGAAAGACTGTTGGAGAAACAAGGCTCTTAGCAACGTTTTTAAAAAAATAAAGGTTAACCCCCAGGAGGGAGTAGAACTCTAACAGTCAGTTAAGTCTTTCTGAAAGTATTCACTGAGCTGAAGTTAGACTTTAATTAATTTAAACAGTAAAACACTCTGTTATATACCTGTTATAGGTGCCTGTTTTTCTGTGGCTGAATTGAATGAATTGAATCATATATGTATGTATACATATAGATAGATAGATAGATAGATAGATAGATAGATAGATAGATAGATAGATAGATAGATAGATAGATTTCATTTTCGGTAATATTTCATAAGAAAATAGAATATTTAGTTATAATAATAATATGTTTATGTATAATAGTAATGTTTTAGCTTTTAGCTTGGAGAACTAAGTACACAATCAGAAACACTCCTCCGAGGCTGGAAGAGGCTGTGTCTATATTGAAGCCACCAAAAAGTGTAAGTAAGTAAGCAGTGGTAAATGAGGTTTTCAGTTGTCCTATTTTTACACCTGTGTAGTCATCACGCTACAAATGACACGATGACACGATAGGCTGAGAAAAGTGTGAAACTTACAGCTCTAACCATTTTATTTTCATGTACACAAGTATTCGTCTCACCAACTGAAAGATGAATCTTGGTGTAGTTTTCATGGCTCCACTGAGAGTCTGACCCACACCAGTATGTTCCAGCATCATCTGCTTGTATCTTTGTGATTGTCACTGAGAAAGAGCTGGAAGATGCATTATCTTCTATTACGAATCTACTTTGACTCGCCACCATGTCTGTGCATTTGTTGCGGTGGTCTCCCTTACAGAGAAACTTCCTGTTATCCCGATGTTGTGGAGGATAAGGACACTGCAAAGTTAGTGGATGTCCTACAGTACCATTTATTTGACTTGACTTGACACAGCACCACTCTGTCACATGGAAAGAGAAAATTGAGAAATCACAAACTATTCAGCTTTCCTAAAAAGTGTTTGCAGAAAACTGTACAGTAAGCTGTCTTTCAGTTGGTGTAAAGTGATAGTACTATGACCTCTCACCTTTGACTTTCAGCTCAACAGCAGAGAAAACATCCAGGTCAGAGTTTCTTTGGACACCACAGAGGTATGAGCCTGAATCACTTTTGACCAAGCTGTTAATGGTCACTGTGAATTTTCCTAACACTTTGTCATCATCAAGTCTGAATCGCCCATTTTGTTTTTTGTCAGAGGTGATTAGTGCCTGCTGCAGACATGTGGAGGGCCGGTTTCCTCTGCAGATGTACTTCAGGTTGTTCTGGTACTGAGATTCATACGTACAACTGACAGACTCAGAGTATCCCTCATAACTTTGAACTTTGGTCACAGTGTCACAGCATCTGTCTGTCAAAAATAGAAACAGTGTCAAATGACATGTTAGAGTCGCAGAAGAGCAGCATGACATTTTTATATTCAGGTTCTTGTGGGTTTTTTCTTGCTTCACACGCATTTGTGCTTTCAGATAGGCATTGATCTCACCGACCACATAATTACCACAATAATTTTCAGTGGAAATAAATGATCAAGGCTACTCTCTTTTTTTTTTCACCATCATGTGGTTAGGTGACTTACAAATATATATAATATATAAATAATATATAATATAAATATAATATAAAATTATATTATATTTATATATATATATATTTAATTAATAACATTTAAAATCATTTTAATGTTAATGTTAATGTTAATGTATCATTAATGTATTATGTTAATATGTCTTAACTAGTGTTAACATGTGTTAATGCATGTTAATGTATTATTTGTTGATTAAAAGGATTAGGTCCTGATACATTAGATTAGGCAAGATTAGACAGACAGACAGACAGACAGACTACATTTTGAGAAGAATTACTTTATTTACCTTGTACTAATTTAAGCTTGACTTCAGTGTAGATATCTTTTCCAGTTCTGGTCACCCCACACCAGTATTTCCCAGCGTCCACAGAATGAAGATCAGAGATGGTCGTTGTGAAGATTCGTGCTGTTTTGTCATCATGGATCCTGTATTTGTTTTTCACTGGATTTGATGTTGTAATAAGAACATCACTGTTACCACAGTTGTTCTTACACAGATACTTCTCATAAGACTCGTAACCCTCATCATAGGAGCAGGAAACGTTAACCTCACTCCCCACATATCCAGGCACATGGATCACCCCTACAGCACTGATCACACACCTCAGAGCAACTGTAAAATCATGAAAATATATATAAAAAAAATACATATAATTGTTTATTTTGTCAGAGCAAGATTCATGTATAACATTCCTGAGCCTAATGAAAGCTGTTTTTCTGACCTTAACTACAAAAGCAAAAAGATTTAATGCATTTAAATCTAAATCTTAAATTTGTACTTTTCATCTGTTTAATTTTGTAGCTATTTAGACAACTTACTGCAGATGGTGAACAGCAGGTTGTGAAGGATCCACATCATTGCTTTGTTTCATAGAAACAGAAACCTGACAGGAAACGTACTGAAAATGTGACACCCACAGTTTGAGCTACTACGTGTCATTGGCAGTACTGAAGCTTTCACTTCTGCATTGAGATCCAAATGTTTTTCAACTCGTGCTCATTTGCATTTTTTTAAACGTAGAAATTTTTCAACATTCTTTAATGTAATTCGAAGTGATAAGACTGGTACTAAAAAATGAGTTCTATCTGATGAATTGCAGGAACATTGTTCCTTTAAACTAAAACAGACAGCTGGCAAATTTAACATTTAGAATAGCACTTTATTTCCCTGCCACTGAGGGGCACTACAACCTAATATCATAATGAGAAGGTTCATGTTCAGCAGGACCGTGACTGATTCCCTGATTAACACTGATTAATAATTTTACATTGTGTTAAAATAGCTCTGGATTTATATTGTTTGCAGGATTTGTTTACAAAGCTTTGAATAGTTTTTCATTTTTGTGATTTCCAGTGCAAATCAATTTGGATCATGATGAACACTCTAACCTTATGGTATTAGAATATTTATTTATTATTTATTATAATTCTCAAACATCTTGATAATTAGACGATAAAAAGTCATTTTTAACTGATATTAATCAAAAACAGTTCTTTTTCCAAAAGTATTCCTTCTTTCCTTCTTCATTTCTTTTTTGTCTTTCTTTTAACAAAAATCATTCAAAATGTTAATAGTTAATAATAGTAATAGTTAGAAGTTAATCATTAGATCATCCTTTTCTCAATATTTTCGTCAAGATCACTGTGGAACACAGTCACAGAAACACAAAAAAAGAATTTCAGGAAATGGCACGCTGCGTCTACTTCTGTTTACTACTAAAGTTGTTTTTTCCATTCTATATTTAAAGATTAAGTGCATCAGTCTCTAAAGACTCAAGAGTGTTATAAACATACCCCATCACACCCCTATATGCCCCCACCACACACACACACACACACACACACACACACACACACACACACACACACACACACAAACACCACATACACACAAACAGCCTTCTTCTTCAGAAACCAGACATACTTACAACCTAAAATATTGTGCCACCATGTGAAAAGCACTGACCCCACCCTGACCACTGCATTATAAAATACCACTGGTAGTATACAGTATGTGGGTGGAAGCATGCATGTGTATTTTCCCTGAGCTCAGCCATTCCCTGGACTCCAGCTGACCGCTCAGCTGTGCCCCTTGCATACTGCAGCACAAACTGTTTCCATATCTCACACACTCTCACAGTTAAAGGTTAGCATTAAGACCCCCATGCAGAAGGATAAGTGTGTCCCGAATTAGCGAGGATGCCAAGGCAAGCTGGACCGTTGCCAAGATGGGTTGCCAGGTGGTATTGGGTGTTTGCTATTGTGGGTTGGGTTTCTGTGCATGTTGGCAGTGTGCAGGGCGCGTGTGTTGTGGTCTTCTCAGACTACAACCCAAGACAAGCACACCTATGTAACCAGTGATGGGAATAACGGCGTTACAAGTAACGGCGTTACTAACGGCGTTACTTTTTTCAGTAACGAGTAATCTAACTAATTACTATTCCTATCGTTACAACGGCGTTACAGTTACTAACAAGGTAACGCGGTCCGTTACTATTTTTCAACAAACAGACGGTTGAAGCTGTGTTCAGCTTACCGCATCTTATATTAGCTGCACGGAAGTAGCTGTAAGTAATCTGGACGCTACAGCTTTAAGCAGCTGCGCGCTCCCGCGGATGGTAATCACGATCACCGTCTAGCACAACACCTGGAGCTAAGGAGGCAAAACAATCGAGTGCTGCTGTTTGACTGAGGAAGAATAAAGTAGTCGTGGTAAGTCAATCACATGACCACTTAAAGACAAAGCAACAAGGTACCAGTTTTTAAATTGTGTTGATAGACCACGTAAAACCAGATATGATAAACAATATATACGCGGCGTTTTTTCCTCAATAGTTTCGCCACGTTAGCGCTAGCAAGCACTCTCTGCTTATGAGCAAAAAAACAAAACAAAAAAAGTTTTAGGAGTGACGGCGAGAGAAAGAGAGAGAGCGAAAGAGAGAGAGAGAAAGAGAGGGAGAGAGAGAGGGAGAGAGAGAAAGAGAGAGAGCAGGAAAAGAGAGAGAGCGAGTTTTGAGATGTGAGATTTGTGACGTTTAGCGTGTTTGGAGTGTGTAGTTAATGTGTTGTCTTGTGTAGTTAGTGTGTAGTGTTGTGGATAGTTTTGTGTTGTGTGTCAGAACAATGAGGCGACTGCTGTCTCCAGGTAGAAACAGGAGTGATACACCTGCTGCTGTCAGACCTGCAGGTATCAGGCTGTGATGTTCTCCTTTATAGTGGACAGAAATGATTTTTTTGGAGTGGCACAAATAATTTGTGGCATCTTATTGAAGAACAGCTGATTGTTCTTTAAATAGTTTGAAATGGTTATTTAAAAAAAGGGTAAAAGGTAAATGGATGCAAATAACTTTGTTGTTTGCAAAACTTGTGCATAGGATTTTAAAATTGACAATTAATATTTGCATTTGAAGTTATGAAATATGATTCATTAAACATGTTTATGGTTGTTACAGTAAAAATATAACTTTTTCTACTGTGATTTTATGTTTTTTGTCTGATTTTAGATCAATTCTGGTTATACAGTATGTCAAAATGAAAACAGAACTGTAAATTCAGGCACGTGAGGTTGCGCTAAAAAGAATGATACCAAACAAGGCAAAGTAAATAGTTTTTAAAGGTAAAATGTGGAGAGAAAATCAAGAGTAGTAAAAAAATGGCCAATTATACCCTGGACCCCAGGGGGTTAAACGTTCTTTGTTTTTTTTTTTAAGTAACGCAATAGTTACTTTTCCAAGTAATTAATTACTTTTAGAATATTGTAACTCAGTTACTAACTCAGTTACTTTTTTGAAGTAGTAACTAGTAACTATAATTGAATTACTATTTCAAAGTAACTTGCCCAACACTGTATGTAACACACACAGAACCTTAGTATGTTAACATGCTCTACACTGTACTGACCCTCTCAGGTCTATGGGCTCTATCTTTAGCTTTAATGGTATGTGTTGTTGCCTCTCTATATGTCTCTATATGTTAACTGCAAGTAAATAACAGAAATTAACCTTGTTTTATAGATTAAACAAAAAGATGAAAAAAATAGCATTCGTACAGAGGAAAAAGTTGGGACACCCTACCCAGTAATAAATAATAATGAAATAACTTGTCTTTACCTTACACTATAAAGTGCCTTGAGTTGACTGTTGTTGCAATTTCGGAGGTAAAATTAGTTTGCTGTAACATGACAGAATGTGGAACAAGGGAAACGCTGTGAGTACTTTCCAGATGGAATGTACAACATCTTATGAAAGTATCCCATTATTTTAAAAATGATATTAGTATTCAGTTCCTCATAGTTTTTCAGTCAGATCCATCCTCACTTATGACAAATAGCACTTACTGCACACATTGCATATTAGCTGCATTTTAAGCTAGCCATCGATGGCAACTTTAACCTTGTGTCCTTGTGTTTAGTTGTTGATCAATAAAGAAGTCCAGTTCTGTTCGTGCTTTTCTTATAGTTTCTCAGCAGTTGTTGAACACATGCATAAAGACTGGAATATGTAAAGGTCACACTGTATAAGTTTTAACCCACACTCGTTTTCCATTAAACCTGAATAATCCAGTCCTTAAAACTGGGTTTGTTTTCTATCTGTACACACCATCAAAGGTCAGATTATCTCAGCCTTCTGTGTTGAACATTCTTTATTTCATGTAGCTCTTGTGAGTCATCTAACTTTCTAAAACTGCAGTATTAAGTAGCTGAAGTGTTTTTGGAAGTGCTCAGCAACAGGTTTAAATGCTTTGTTGATTTCTTTTGTACAGCAATATCACAATAGAAGTAACACAAACAAAAAACAAAACAAAAAAGCACTCAGTATATAGTATGTCAGTATTATGGCCAAGATAATGAGGATGAATTAATTCTATTATTGTGTCATGCATTAAGCAATATGCCCAGCATATAGGCTTAAAAGACACTAATAAAGAAAAAGAAACCATCGCAGGCACCATCGCAATTTAAAAAATAAAAGTAGAATCCAACCTTATGTTTTTTTTCTATTCCAGTTTGGAAAAGGTTAACCAAAAGAATAAAGAATGGTTTATTTAGTGTTGTGTTACAAGACACATTGATTGTCTCTGCAGACTGAGGTATTTGTTTGCTTGGCTAACCATTATTATGAGCTGACTGAAAATTTCAGACTGAGGACATTTTGGCCTGTAATCAATTTAAGACACATCTTCAAAGAGATGTTTGAAGGTGCACACGCAGTTTTATAATAAAGGTTAGAAATATGTTTAGGCATTCTGTTGTGATGAGCTGAGGTAAGGGCCTGGGGAATCATTATTTTAACAAGTGTCCTCACAACAATAGTTAAACAAACGTGTGTGTGTGAAAGGGGAACATTCCATCCATTCTTGGTCTTCCTGAGGAAAAAGCAAAAACATCACACACACAAACTGACACACACACACACACACAGACTGTTGACAGCAGGCAGCAGGAAAGGTGCACATACACGCCTCTAAGGTCATTCACACATCCGCCTCGTCTTTCAGCTCTCCGCCCATCAAGTCCTAGTAGTTTCAGCCATCAATCCATCTGGCAGTCCATTTTTATTTTGGCAGACATGCTTCTCCTGCCATTAGTCTACAATTCAAAACTACTCCTACATTAAGTATACAATGAATATCCTGTACCTTTAGGACTGTACACTGTAGAGGTTTTGTGTAGTTTAAACTTGAAAATTTGAGAGAAAAACATTAGCACATTAGTATCTGAGCTACCCGGATTATTATGGTGGAAAATATAATTGCTTCCACTTCTCTCACTCAGTAGTGAACACACACACACACACACACACACGCGCACACAAACACACACATATACATGTGCAGGGAAAGCAGATGCCAAACAGAACAGTGGCTCATCAAAGCTCCACAGGGGCAGCAACGCCAGCACTGACGCACTGCTGCTCTCCTGCCAGCTAATGGTCACTGAGCACTCATAATAGTTTTTTCTTTTGGTTAGTTAGGTGGATAATAAGTCTTTGTTTGCATCCATGTGGGTGGACAGAAAGCCTGGTAACTTTTGGTCCTTCACTTTCTGTTCCTACTACAAACTTCACTTGTCAGTTGTTTTCAATTATCTGCATGCCAACCACACTAAGCCCCTTTGTGCCGTGCAGTATCTGACAAATAGTGGCAGATTTGTTAATAAATTGTAAAGCAGGGCCATAGATAGAGGTCATACTAACACATTCACAACCTGAAAAACACGCCAAGTGTGTACCTTTTTGGTGAGATAACGACACATATCTTTATTTTCTGTAAATATGTACAGTCCCTTTGAACTCATTAGCAGCACACACACAAAGACTCACAGAGCTGCGTACTATACACTTCTGTCAGAAGACTCCTAAATTTTACAGAAAGCTTTTTACAAAGCAAACTTTCATTTCAAGAATGAGCAGTATCATCAAGAGAATAAAAATGTTAACCAGTTAGGCACAAGTTTAAATTTAAGCCTCTCGTTCCTTCTTTCACTCACAGTCACTCATGCACAGATTTACAATCATATTTACATATGCAGTAGCAAATTAAAGCCAAAGGGACATTTCGGTTTAAGTAGCACATTGGCTATTAAAATGTCATAAAACTGATAAGATTCTGAAAACGTAGCCTGTAACGAAAACAATAAATCTGTAAGTCAGATTCCTTCCAGTCCCGTATTAACCCATCTTCCAAACTGTAACCTTTGCGCATTTTCTTCACTGACTGAAGCACTCCTTGTTTAAAATCATAGCTGAGAACAGATCTCTCAGTTTGTGTCTACTTGACATGGGTTTGTTCCTGCATTTTGTGCTTGGATGTACAGCTTTAGAAAGTCTTTGTAGCGTGGTGCACAGCCAAGCCAGGCTTCTCCAAAATGGACAGACCCAGTCAAAAGATATTCATCCCCTCCAGGACGCACACTGCACTGTGCAGGAACATTGATACGACCACTCCAACTCCGTCCTCTGGCTCCACCCCAAGAAAACACCCCGCTCTTTTGGCGAAACAGTCGTCTCAGAGTCACTGTCGCCAGGGAGTGCTTGTTAGTACCTGGTGCGACGCCTTGGAAGACACCACTGCCAGCTACAGAGAAGGAACAGGTTTAATAAAAGAAAATTAAATCAACAGGTTAAAATTAAATAAACTTCAGAAAGCAATGAAAGCTTTTTAAAAAAACAAAAAACAAAAATTGCTGTCATAACCTCCCTACCCGGGTGTACTGCTAATATCAGAGTTATATTACTGTGCAAGTCTGAGTCTTTCTGTTGACTTTGTAAACTATATCTAAATGTTCAAATGAAAAGAAGAAGAATGAAGAGAACATTTAGACTAAATCTATACATGATTGTCAGATTTATAAAAGCAAGAAAATTCCTCAAGCCTGCTTAGCAGAACAGGCTAATGCATTAATTAGCACTGTGATCAGATACAATTATATCCCATTACTTTTTGCTTAATGTGTGAGTACATTTGTGCTAATTGATATGATTTGTTTACGCAGCAAATTAATGTGATTAGGAAACTAATCACAGTTGTCGCAGTGTGGGCTGCATGTGGTTATATTTCTGGGAAAGTACAGATCAGCTTGCAGTGTTGGTTTTATATATATATACATATCTATCTATCTATCTATCTGTATATATACATATATATATATATATATATATATATATATATACATATATATACAGATAGATAGATAGATAGTTTTATGCTACAGCTATGGAGTCATTTAAAGACAGTACTAGAAAATTTAATATAAGAACACTGCACTATCCATCCATCCATCCATTCGCTTCCGCTTATCCTTGTCAGGGTCACGGGGGGCGCTGGAGCCTATCCCAGCTGTCATAGGGCGAAAAGTGGGGTACACCCTGGACAGGTCGCCAGTCTGTCGCAGGGCCAACACACAGAGACAGACAACCATTCACACTCACACCTAGTGGTAATTTGGATTATCCAATTAACCTATCCCCACAAGCTGCATGTCTTTGGACAGTGGGAGGAAGCCAGAGTACCTGGAGGGAACCCACGCAAACACGGGGAGAACATGCAAACTCCACACAGAAAGACCCTGGCCTGATGTTGGAATTGAACTCAGGACCTTCTTGCTGTGCGGCAACCGTGCTAACCACCGTGCCACCGTGCTGCCCATAATCTAATGCAAGGCTTAAATTCCAAACCTTTTAATGGTAATAAGCATAGAATATTTTACAAAATGTGAAATCATTCCTTTAATGTGTAAGCATGTGGATATTTACCGAAGTCACTCGTACACACAGCCATAAGGACCTCTTCATCTGAACAAGGCTTGCAGGCAACTGAAATTGAAAACATGACAAAAAAGGGAAAAAAAAACTTTATTAAAGAGCTACTATAAAAAAAAAAACATTTTTCCTTAGTTTGTGTATATTTATATTTATCTAATCTAGTTCACCATTAATTTATTTCACGCTCTAAGTCTTGGTGGGTTTTTCTTACACATCAGACATCAAAAGAGGTATAGAGAGCATGTGAATGAATACAGCAGGTGAGGGAAGAGACATAGCTGGAGAATTACCCCTTGACCCTGCCAGCTATAAAAACAGCTATAAAACACCAAGGCACACCGACACACACACTCAGACAGGAAGTTTCACTGGGAAGGCTTTCTTCGCTCTCATAAAGATAGTCCAGTGCGACTCTCCACCCACCACAGTTCCTCTCAACACCACTTCCCTCATATGGGTGGGCTACTCAAATTTTCCTGTTCTAATGGGGGTGGCAACGATCTGCTCTTGATTGACAGCTGGGAGACGATTGGCTGACCCTTGTGCTTGACCCTAGTGAGACCTTTCGATTGGCTTGCTTGTTTTTATATGTCTGGCTGATACGGGGAAGAGTGGGAGTGAGGAAGTGTGTGAGGGGGGTGGGGTGTCAGAAAAGGGGCTACTTCAAGGTGAGATGAAGAAACAAGGGTGAAACAGTAACGAGGCCTCATGCTTACCAAACCTTTTTGTTTATCCAACTCTGGTCTGTCAGCCTCAGTTCACGTTACTAAACTGCCAGCTATAAGTAGCATTTTAGCAAGTTACCAAAAGGTTGTGGACAGTTTCCAAAACGAAAATTGAGCTGCAATCACTTCGAATTTATTTGAGTTTCCATAATACAATGAATATTTGACCTTTTTCAGTGTTTAAGTATCATTTGAAATTAGGACATTGCATTCAGGAAATTGTCACCACTGTCTGCTCATTATTTACATTTTAGATATCATTTCTCACAAGATTGCTCAACATGAATTCTGAGCTTACCAGAATTCATGTTGACACATCAGGTTATTATTGCATCATTAATAAACTGTTCTTTATATAGTCCCTGCTTACAACATAATTTTGAGTCAATTCACTGGGGCGGTCTGCTTGCCTCCACCCCGGGGGAAAGGGTCACATCTCTTGGGTCTGGGTGCCGCTTCCCCCTCTGGGGGCGAGGGTACCTGGACCCAGGGCATAGAGTATGTTTGGGGAGTATGATTGTGTGTACATGTCTATGTATGTCTGTCCCTACGTTGGGTGAGTGCTGAGTGTTTGTATATGTGTGCATGAGGGTGGGAAAGCATGTTTATGTCTGTGTGTGCCTGTTTGTCTGTGTCTATATGTCAGGTCGAGTCTTAGACTCCACCTCCCTGGGTACTCCCAGGCCCTCCAAGTGTGGAGGCCTATCTCCCCTCACCACACTCCCTGCTGGTAACTGATGCCCTCAGGGGTTGGTGCATTGGTGGTTCTTGGTGTCCGGGGCTGGGCGCTCAGGTATGCACCGGCTCACTCCCGGTGGCTACTTGGCGGGGCCCGATGCCTGTCGCTTGGTCAGGCCTCTTCTGGGGCAAAGGGGGCCCTCGGGCCTCCGGCCTCGGGGCCTGCAACTCGGTTCACTCTGGCACAGCTGGCTGCCGGCAGAGCCGGCAGGCACGCCAGTGCAGCCCCCTCTGGCTTCTGCTCCGTGGCTACTGGGTGACCCCCTCGTCTGGGGATCTCCTCAGCCCTTCCCAGGAAGGTGGCACGGATGCCCCTCCGGTGGTACTCCTTGGGCTCTCGCACTCTGGGTCCTCTGGATGTCTGGAGCCTGGATCTCCTCCATGCCTGCTTCATGCCCTGGGGGACGGGGCTATGGGCCTCCACACCCTCTAGCAGACCGTTACATGGGAAAACCTTTTGTATACAAGCGCGTTGATCCACACAGGTGTGCACACGGGTGTTCACTGTTCGTAGACATAAACTACACCTTTCTTAGCTGCTACTTCAAAGCACATTGTGCGCTGTCTGTCCTGCGTGCTGCACAACAACTTTCAATATTTAGTATTTACTGCTGTTCACACTCAGCTAGATTAACGTGATGGTGTTGTGTTTAGTATGTTGCTTTGTTTTTGTTTGGTTTTTTTTGCTTGTCTTCTCTTCTTTTTCTCTCAACAGGTGATCCAGGAGATTTTTTTTTTTTTTTCTTCTTTCTCTTTGTCTTTGTAAGTGCCCTTTCTCACTGTCCCTTTTCCCTTCTGTTTTTCTTTTCCTTCCTCTCTTTCTTTCTCCCTTTCCTATCCCCCAGTCATGTCTGTCCCATCTGTAACAACTGAAAATAAAATAAATAATAACAACAAAGTTTGATCAAATGGACCAATACGGCAATGCCATGATGATCCATTTGGCAAAATAAATCCATTTGGTATCCTTGTTGGTCTTCAGACAACAATTCTGACGGCTTAAGAACCAAATGGGACAGACAAAAAAAAAAAAAAAAAAAAAAAAAAAAAAAAAATTTGAGTCAATTCATTTTTAATATTATGTGAAATCAATCTAAAATATTCTGGATTGTATAGCTTGATATTTGAGCAAATAGAGAAATACGTTTCAGTATTTGATCTTTAATGAGTGTTACGAACAGTAACACTGAATACTGGGACTGAGTACTGAATACCGAGAGCTAAAAAAAAGTAGCATGCATCAAGAGGAAATTACTCAGTATTACATCGAGTTACCAGAAAATGAATTTCACCAGTCACACAAGAGCTTAACACAAAATAATGAAAACGAAAAAATGCAGGCTGTTACCTAAACCAGGTTGCAGGTATGGGTACATGTGTGTCGCTGGCCCCTGACTGTACACCAGCTCATACTGGAAAGCTGTGATCCTCCGGCTGATGTCTGCCTGTGGGATTGCCTCCACAAATAGTACCCCCTCTGCCAGGCTGAAACAATGCACTGTTCCCTGAGCCTGGTCCTTTTCTGCCAGGAGCAGCCTCAGATCCCCTGCTTGCTCCAGGTACACATGAGAACCCTGAACAAGGTGGGCCAAGAAGACACATTCAGAACTCCTGATTATACACTAAGGCCTGTTTCTCATCGTTGGTCTCATACTCTACCTGGGAGTAAACTTGAGGTTTAATGCACACATGGAGACCTGACATATGACCTGGTGAAGGCTCTATGTTTGGTCTCAGGTTGACAATGATGGCCCCTGTGGGGTAGAGCCACTCCAGAGATCCCTGAGAGCAGCGAAGGTAGACCTGCTCCACATCTCTGCGATGGGACTCATGGCTCAAACCGCTGTAGAGAAAAAGACGATGATTTTTTTCATCACATATAGCTGCATAAAAGGACTATAATAGTACTACATCATCAAATCAACCTTTAACCAGTACTAAAGAGATTGTACTCCTAGGCTACAGAACCTAGACAACATTTTTGTGGATGTAGAAACATCTGTAACATGCTGGACAAACAAAGTTAAAGAAACATATAGAAGGGATTAAGACGCCGATGAGGAGAACTCCTGCAGCTGTCTGCCAGCAAATCTCTCACTTGTCTCTTGTGCTGATAAGCCACCTCAGCATCAGGGACTAATTAAGTTGTTAGAAGTTTAAGGCGGATAAACTTTACAACACAGAGTGTAAAGAACAGGCTTTCATTTTTTATGACTTGGGGACTTGGAGGAGTGATCAAAGGCGCCATGTGGCTGTATTTACTTAAGATAGGACCTAGATTAGAGACATTCCTGTGATCATGCATACATAAAATCTTAAAGGAAGCATTTTTAGAGAAACTATAGAGAGGAACACTGTCAAAATAAACCAACGAAAATCACTCTTATGATCTGTTTGCCATATTGATATTGACACTTTCCTTTTCGAGAGTATTGACTGAGCTGGAAAAAAAAAGAAAAGAAAAAAAGAAAATCCGGTAAATGAATTAAGGATTAATAATGAAATGTGACGTCATTACATTTCTCAGCAATAACCACAAGCACTTCCAAAACATCTCCAGTTTTCACTGACATTTCTTTCACTTATTTTACTCTGAGCCATGAGGGCTCCTCTTGAACATAAAGTTAAATCTTACTAAAACATGTAACCACTCATCTAACGCCGAAACCATGCGTAACAACAGAACTGGCTCAAAGAAACACCTATCCTTTTAACACACGGTTGAATTTTCTTTCTTTCATCACTTGTGAAAAAACACGGGGTAAGTAAACAGCACATTAAGTCACAAGATTGTTTTAACAAAATCTTAATAATCTATGCCTATATGAATGAACCATGTGTTGTCCGTGCCATCACTTAAAACGGTGCAATGCTTCAAGATTATCAGCCTGACATTCACAAATGAAAAGCTATCTGCTCCTGAACTGATAAGACCACAAATCCTTTGTTCGTCTCCATCCTCACCTTCCTCGCCAGCTACACTGATCGCTGGAGTACTGTGCCACCGCCCGACACAGCAGCACAGCTGCGACCCAGTGCGCAGCCCACGGCCGGAGCATGGTGGCCTGTCTGCCCCAGCGGTCACCGGATCCCGCACAACCACACAACACCAGACAAGCCCAACCAGCTGCGCGCTCTGTAGCCCCCGAAACAAAAGTATCCAGTTAAAATATTTCACAAAAATACTCCTCTGCAAGCCTGCGGGCTACATTGCTGGATCAACCGAGGTAAAAGTTGCGACTGAGGTTGGAAAGCATCAGGACAAGAAGTCTGTAAAAGGAGTAGTGCGCCCACAGCAAGACAACAGAGCCTATTGAAAAAAAACCAAAAAAAAAAACTTTCGCTCTGTGAGCACCGCTTCACGGCAACGGGGGCGCGTGCCAGCAGCTGACTCCGCTTGAGTGACACGCGAGCGCTGACTCCAAACCACTCCCACAGATACACCGGAAAGATATGTGTATGAGACAGAGCTCCAAGCGGAACACTGAACATACTGGCCAGCTACACACAAAACTGAACCCACTAACTGGGAATGAGCACTCGTGTTAGTTTGTATGACACGGAAGCACTGAAAGATAAAAACACAGCAGACACTGACATTTATTAGGCAGAATTAAAAGTTGAATATGAGGGACATTAAACTTGTGTTTGCATGTGTTTTCATATATATGCAAACACAAGTTTAATGTGCCTATATATATATATTTATATTTTTTTTTCTACCATGGTAAGCACCTTTGCTCTTCCTTTAAGTCCAACAGGTCCCTTATGCTTCCCCTATTCAAACTGCTTATGTGAGTGTTTGTGTGCATGCCGGCTTTATAAACACATGGATCATATTATCAGCGTGAAAATTAGATCAGCATGCAGGTCTGGAACAGCAGCCTGAGTTTTGCAGCTCCCTCAAACGTTCCCCCTAAAACATGTGAAATAGTCAATGCTTTGCCTTTTAGCGCTTTTCCTTGTCATGTTTTAGGACGTTTAACCCGATTCAAGGACGAGTGACTTTATTCTTTGTAACACTTTTTGCAGTAGCTGCGGCTAATGTCCCTGCGCCGCTGCTATTACAGTCCTGCTGCTTGGTTTCCTCAGTCTAAATACAAACCTGTAGAAAAAAATGACATGAAAAAAAAGTCACATACGTGCTCTAAGCGTCTGTTTGTCTCTTTGGTGTTTTTCCCGTGAGAAAACAGTCAGAAGGCAAGCATGTTACTGACTCGTCACATTCCCCCGGACAGCCAGAGAAATCTGACGCATTTCGAGAAATGCTGCAACAACTCCTCTGCCCCCCCTACCTCCCCCCCACACGCATTCCATAATGCCTCCCTGTGAAACTGATAAATAAAAATGCATTTCCTTGGATTTCTGGCATTAAATAAAATAAAAATTACAGTAAAGAATACCCCCCCCCGTGTAATATGAATATTTTGGAATACCAGGCTGTGAAAAAAATAATTTGGACATTATGAAAACCACAAATTTAGAATAAGCGTATATATAAAAGAGGTTCATACTATAATTTCCATGTGCCACTGTCTCGATGCAGTGTTTACTGTTATTTCTATGTTGGGATTCCCAGGGTAATGTTGGGATCTTTAATGATTTAGGTAACCATGGTAATGTATTTGGGGATTTATATATGCATGATGTTTGCTTATAAGCCTTCACAAATATTTTTCTTATATATTATGATTTTGGAACTCGTATTTGAATTGATTTGTGAACAACTGCGTGAATAAACACTCTCAGAAAGGGCTTATACAAAGTAGTACAATATAGTTATCGTTGGTAATGAATCAGAAAACAAGTGCTTATCCTTAAAATGCATCTCCCCTTAGGTTTGACATAGGGGTAGACACTGCCTACACAGGGACTCTTGAGTTTAATCCTGTCACCACCACAGAGGACTCTTGCTGATGTGCTGTTTGACCTCAGATGCTCCTGCACCATGTGAAGTATTTACAGAACAGCAGAACCTCTGACCTTCTCCCCTGCAGTCACCTGGCTCTTCTCAAGCAGACTGACAGGAGGAACGCCACGTCTGTCTACACTTTTCTTCCTCACTGAGCCAAACACACAATTGCTCTATCTCCCATTACAACCTTTGTGGCCTTTACTTCCTTTCTCTCTGTCTTTTTTGGTTTATTTTTGTTATTAAGAAATCCTAATTTACGTACGAGCTAGCTGAGTGTGGCAGCTTGACAGTAGTTGTTGAATAAAAGGAAGGAACACTGAGCACACGCCAATGAAACACCAGTTCATGCTTCCTTACAAAGGAAGACAGTGAAAGTGAGTAATATGTTTTTGGGCTGAGCATCTACTTCACTTTAGACTGTAATGATTCGTTTTCTTATACTGTTTATATGTTGAGCAGAATTGTCATCACTACAACAGATCAAAAATAAATAAACACAGTTTCTACAAACACAATTTTCTTCTTTCTAGAGTCATTCAGTGCAATGTAAATGTTTAATTACCAGCCAGTAACCTGAGGTACTCTGAATGCTTACATTCAACAGGAGTGTGTAAATGATTCTCTTCATTTTCTAATTGTAAAAATGTGTAGCGTATACACTGAAATTCTAGAATTTAAAAAAAATGCTTCAGCAACTGTATATAATTGTCTTAGTTTACACCTATCACCTGGTGCCCGATCCTCTTAATTTTTCAGTGTCTTAATGGCAGTAGCTACTGTGGATGTATACACAGAAATGCATAGTCTTGCACAAGATTATCCATTTCTGGATAGTCATGTCCAAGACTGCATGACTATAGATTTCATATCCCAAAGACATCATGGAGGAAATCAGTTTGTGGCCTGATTTTTTATTTCATTGCTAATGATGCTGAGAGCTTCATGGTACATGTCAGACGAAAAATTAAATTTCAGCTATTAGCTTTAGGGACTTGTAATGTCTAGCAGTTTTCTGGCCTTGTTGATCATTTGACCATACATTTGTTAAGGGGTTTACTCTGTACACTTATACATTTCATATACCTCACATCAGTGGCCAATTTAGAATGATCAGTTAACCCAACATGTCTTTTGACTCTGGGAGGAAGCTGGAGTACCTGATGTAACCCCACACACCTACAGAGAGAACGTGCAAACTTCATAAGGAAGGGCTTGTGTGTGGCCAATCAGACCAGCCCAACCAGCTTTGTAGTTACTATTTCAAAGTAGGCAAGTACATGCAAATAGATACTTTTTCTTCCACTTCACAGTAGTTGTTTTGCTGGTGGTTGTAGCTCAGGAGGTACAGCAATGGTGTTTAATGATCAGAAGGATGGTGGTTTTATCCGTGACTGCTCCAGTCTGCATGCCAAACTATCAGTGGGCAAGATACTCAATCCCACGCTGCTCTCCGAAGTGTTCATTCGAGTTAAAGAGGATTTAGACATAGAAAAAAAGGTGCATTGGTGAATAAAGCATGTTGTATTAAGTGCTGTGGGTGCTCAATAATCGTAGAAAAGGACCAGTCTACTTGGTGATAAAATTAACAAAGGTATCAGTTTTTGTTATTTTAGGCCTATAATTGCAACAAAACATGACACTGTAATAATGAAAATCCAGAGCTAAAGTATTTATAGTTAAACAGGCTGCTTTGCCTTCATCATAAGGTTCAAAGATGTTTTGTGGCTCTGTAGAGATTCAATCAAAAATCGAACCGCCCAGTTAGTTGCTTTTAATTTGATTAAACACTGCTATTGCATAACACTTCAAATGGTAAAACAGATGGTAATTATTGCAAATAGTAAGCGTGCTTTCTCTTTATAGTGCAGCATTTTATACAGCATGCATGTGCATCTCCTTTTCAGACACAAAAACCTCTTCTGGAGGGAGATGGCGAAACAAAGGAATGCTGTATCATTCCAGGTGAATGAAAAAGCCCTCAGTCTCTGACCCGTGACCCCCCTTCATTCAAACACTCCACTCACTTATCTCTTTTTCTTATCAGCTGCACTGCCAGAGCTCATGCAGCTGCGTAAGAATGCGTGTGTATATTTCTTCTACACACGCGTAGATTTATTTGACCAGCGAGGGCAAGCAGGCTCCAGGGTCAGGGTCATTCGGTCCGCTTGTGTGTGTGCATTATGAGGTCTGATGTCTGCAGAGCACCAGAGTGTATACACTGAGTAAAGCTCTGTTTACTCTCTTTCATAGATCCTCCATTAGAGCTCACTCTGATCATCCACCAAGTGCTTCATCATGAGGGCAGAGTGGCTAAAAAGGACAGTGCGTTATTTAGACAGGATGCGGTCTTACTTAAACAGCTTGTTCTCAAATATTTTGTGTTCATTCATCCAAAGAATATTACAGTTTTATGACTGCACACACTTTGAATGACGGGTTGCATTCGGAAGCAGAGAAAAGTTATGTTTCGAATATGCCCCACCTTAAGCAAAACAGCAAATCATTTATGTAAAAACCCCCAAATCACATGTAAAGTCTCTCTCTGGAAAAGGCCTCGTTGATTAAAGGGAAAATTCACCTCCAAATCGTTGTTGTTGTTGTTGTTGGGTTTTTTTTACATTACTTTGGTGTGAGTCACTCTGTTTTGGAGAAATTAGCTACAGAAGTATTAACCCCTCTCTTGAATATAAAAGAACTAAATGGCACTGTAAAAACTATACCGGCTGAGTTTATCGATCTGCAGAACAAAGCATCGACCTGTGACAAAAAGTAGGCGACAGCTCGGCAGGACATAAGCATTAATGGTGTTCCACACTCAGCTGAGATGTAATATTAGCTAGCTGCACCCTCCTTTTTCAGTGGACATGGACAGTAGAAAGAAAATAAGTCCTACAAAAAAATCATTCAATGTTATGGGATTTTTTTAATCACCTAGGTCATTGGTGTGGACACAACAATCTGCCCAGCACACTAAAATGTGCCATTTAGCTCCATTAATTTAGCTCTATTATATCAAAGACAGACATTTAAACAGCCTGTTTTTCAAAACGGGGCAACTCACATCAAAACAACAATCTAGATGGATAAAACACACTCCAGGGTGGAGGCGGAAAATGGGTAAATCTGATTTTGGTTGTACTGTTCCTTTAAGTTTTTGAGTTTAAAGGAGAGAGGGAAGAGGGGTTGTAGATAGAAGCTAGTGGCTAAGTGGATGTGATTCTTTTTTTCTCTGCCCAAACAAAGCACTGTGCGGTGTGGGTGGCAGAGGCAAGGGGCTTTCACCTCAAACCTGACTCATTCCTGCTATTTATCCAACACTAAATCCAATCCTACCTACTAATGTGGTGGAGTGATTATGTGTCACTTTGTGCCTATGATAACAAAGGTAGCGAAAATAAAACTTTGGTAGGGATGACGACCGTTTTTTTAACCATCGCTGCCCTTCAAACTGTTGTGGCCAAATTTACAGTAATGCAAACCACGTCGCCAAACCAGCAAACATTGGGGGATATTTTGTGTGGATAGGTCTGTTTACCTTTGGGCAGAAAAACTCCTCACTCTGTGAGGTAACATAAACGTTTTTTTTATGTGTTTACGTATCAAAATTGTGCCCTCTTAAAGAGGTTATTGTTCTTTAGATTTCATAAGAGACCCAGGGAAAGAGAAACAAATGTGAGTTGAATCTGTGTTTGCACATTCTTTGCAGATGTGTGCGTGCATCTGATTTTACACAGTTGCATCAGGGAACAATTGTTAAGAAATGTGGTCATAAAACATCCCACCCTTTATAAATTGTACTTTCTGTCATGACTGCACTTCCCTTTAACTTCAGTTACAAGTTCAAGAATACAGGTTGGCAATTATCGAACTGGCTTCACAGACTTAGAAAACCGTAACATTTTATTCCTTCAGTAATGAACACTGGCAATGTCCTCTTGCATGATATACAACAGTCATCTGTGGTTTCAGATCTTCACATTTGTGATTCAGTTATTGTTTCTATCATTTCATATCTTCCCTTGTGCTGCCTCTTTCAACTGTGGTTCAGTTCATCGTTACTTTTCGCTTTTAAAAGTGTCAGCTTAACATTTTGGGAAATACACACACTTTTTAATTTAAAAAAAAAATACATGTGTCAGCAGTCAGTCAGCTTAGCTTAGTGTATTATCACAGCTGAGTTCCTTTCTCAAGGTGCAAAATATAGGGAGGAGAATATTTAAATCAAGCATCCAAACTATTTTAGTGATGTTTACGACATGTCAGTAGCTGCTAATTGCGAAGCTATTTAATTCAGAAGAAAATCAGGTCTTATTTTTTGCGCTTGATATTGAATTGAACTTAGTGCACCAGTGTTTAGAAAACAGTGTGTTTTTTGTAAATCACCAATAAAATAACCACACCTTGGCCTGTTTAGCAAATATGGCCCCAAAAACCACAAACTGTATAAACGTTGCTACTGCGGTGTCCCCCGTTGGTTTCTGAAGTTCTGTTTTAAGGCCTCACATTTCCGTCATTGTTGGAAAGGGTTTAAAAAAGGGGATGTACTGTGAAAGGCGGGACTTAATGTGAAATCGTAAGCTCATTGGCTAATGACTTATGACTGACAACTTGTTAATCAATGAGCATAGAATGGGATTCATACAAAAGATAACCCTCTATTCTGAAAAACACTATTACCAAGATTTACAAAACACATACAATTTTATTTCAATATGATCGAAAACAAGTGGCTGAGCCAATAAAGTCAATAGGAAAGTGTTAACCCTAACCCTAACGGTCAAGCCTTTTTCTCCAACTGTTTTTGCAACCACAGCTATCACCATCCTGTGGTGTTAGAGAGAAAGCATCTTTTTTTAACTTTGCAATATAACAGAACTCATTTTTTCAAGCAAAGTTGTCACACTTTGCTGACTATTAGAAAAAATGCAGGTTAAAGGAACTTAAGCTCTGACTTCACTTCCATGTTTTATATACAGTCTTTGAGGAAGAGCTGGCCTGACTCTGTCATAGGTTAAAAAACACACACTACAGAAAAATTATATTTATTTAATTTAATCTGTACAAAAAGTGAGACATAACGTGCACCTTTGTAAGGCACTAAATTGTTTTGTTTCCATTTGATCTGTTATGTACATTTTTGTATGTATTAAAGATAAGGAGACTCAAAGGTGTTAGGCTGTAATTATCGTTACATTTTGTTATGTTACATTTTGTTATGTTACATTTCACTTGGTTTTATATTTTCTTTGATGTAATATATGAGCCTGGTATCAACCTTTACTCATCACTCAGCAAGAAATGTGGAATTAACCTTACAAACCTTTGTGCTGTGCTTAAGGAGAGGGTCAGAAAAAGTCAGAGCTGGGATATCCTGTTGTGACTTTGTTAGCCGATATATCAAAGTGAAACTACAAAAAATGGCATTTAACCCATTTTAAGACTTAAAATACACGACAGCCTTCTCCCACCCTCATCTTTTTAAATGTGCACTTATTTCCAGTGTTCACTCTTTTCCTGTTATTACCTGCCTACTTCTCAGTTTGCATATATGTGAAAGTGACGTATTCCTCTGCATTCCACTGCCTGTTAACCTGCAAACCTCCTCCAGTCGTCCCCGTCTCCCTGAACAGTCAGTTGAAGTGGTAATAATCTATTCCTTCCTTCAGCTGCAAAGAATTTAGATTTTCCTCCAGGTCGCTTCCAGTCATGTCCTACGAATGAAAAGATGCCATGAGAGAAAGAACATTAACCGAAAACATCATGGCAGGCCAAAATTTCTACAACACAACTTATGTAACAAAGATCATCATTTTCTTTCAAGGCTGAAATCAGCCATCAGGGTTTGTGGTCTTCAGAATTTTGACTTGGTATTTCTTACTTAAAGCAGCAACAAGCAAGAAGGAAAAGGAAATAAATAGTGAGAAAAAAACCTTTTCCTGCAGCTTTGTCTTTAAGCTTCTGCCACCTGATTGGCACAGGTAGATGCACATGTTTATGTTAGTTTGTGTTACTGGTGTGCAACACAAACTGTGTCACTGTGTCTTCGAGCTTTTTACATAGCTAGCTGTTACCTTTGATTGCATCTGAAAGTAAGCTTAACAGACTAACTATGCAAGAAAAGAACGACATGCTCGATGTGCATTTTGAGGCTGATACAATAGAAACGTACAATAGAAACTTATCAGACCATCTTTGACACTCTGGTTTTGATAAATTTGCCCCCTTTTTTCTTTCGTTTTCCAGTGCAGGCAGCTGTTGCTAATGTTGGAATATCTAATTTTCCTGCAGGATTTTCTGCCACTCAATCAGGCATTCCTTTATATGAAGGAATGCCTGATTTGAACAACAGTTTGTTGGAACATCCCGTCTCTTGTGAATTCCAAACTCTCCTGTCAAGGGCCAAATTTTCAAAATCCTGAACAGATCCAAGAGGAGTTGCAGAAGTCTTGTTTTTGAGGCTACTTGAATTACAAAATGCTAAAAGGTTCTTATGGAATTTGCCCGATGATAGAAAAACATGACAGACTCCCTCGGCTTTAAGCCAAAAGTAATACAACAATAAATGTTTGACTAAACTAAAGGAATTTAGGTTGAACCAGAGTCTTTGAGAAAGGTTGAAATCAATATATTTGCTGATAATAAATATTTGACACCTGGGTGTAAACCCAGTGTGATTGAGTCCAGGTGTTTGTTTATGTGGATGTCATAGAGAGCAAGAGAGAGCATGATTGGGTCCAGGTCTCCATCTCCTCCGACTCTGATTACTTCTCCCAATTCCCATAATTGAGCAATTAGTAGACCCCTGAGGTGGGGTGGGGTGGGGGTCACCATAGATTTGAATCTGAATTTGGCTGTGTGATAAATAGATATTAAGTGATTTAACTGCCACAATGGATGTGTATGTCATTACATACTGAAAAGCAATGAATAAAAAAAACAATGCCATTGTTGTAGGTAAAGCCTATGTGTACTGCCAAGATCTGGAGCATAAAATGCAAACCATGATATGTGATATATGCAAACACAATAGTGGCAAAAACATGTAATGTTTGTACAAGCATCATGCGATCAAAGATCAGGCTGCTGTCTCTACCCATTTCCTGACAGCCTCTCCTGTGTTTGTGTGTGTTATGTCGTGTAGTGGGCACACGCCCTTGATCATTATGTTGTTAACATAGATTACAGACCTGAGGAACAGATGGTCAGAAACAGCAAACATACAACACACAAACATGTTTTTTGCTCACCAGTTTGACACAGATGATGAAAGGGGCAGAGGCGTTTTTGTAATGCAGAACTGGAATCTTTGGCTTAGGCCTTTCCTAGAAAAATACAGGAACACGAGAGACGTTTATAAAAAGTTGGTCATATTTTTAGAAAAAATAAATCAGTGGAATAAAGCCATCTTGGAGCCCTGTTTAGTGTAACAAATATGATCTCACCTTGGACTCCTCGTATGTATAGAAGCCTTTCTGGATCTTGTTCTCATCCACATCACAGAAAGCTTTGACCTAAATGACAGAATGACACTAATTTCAAACACGCATTTCACAACATTTTTCATTATCTGTATCTACTGAGACACAGGAAGCAGGTTGATTTGGCTGGTTATTTCCATCTGAAGGCAACATACTTTCTTCTGATTGGCTGGGCTAAGCGATCGGTACAGCTTTCGGCCTTGTTTACCAGCGTTCCATATGGTGAAGCTCTCCCATTGGCTAAGAACTCTCTCCTGCAGGAAGTCTACTCGCAGCTTCCAAATAGTCTCTCTGTGAACAGAGAGGCCAGAGAAGTCTAAATTAATCAGACTGTCACAGTTACAACTCTAAGATTCTTTTTATTTATTATGGGAAAAAAGCAGCTGAATTTAGGCAGCAGGTTGAACACTTTCAAAGAAGCTGAAGGTCTTGGGAGAAGCTCACCTCTGAACCCGTTTAACACCTGCAGGGTTTTTTTTCTTTGTTTTTCTAAGATTTCTCTCTGGAAGTCCCATTCTGACCACTTGTGCTTGGGATTTCACACTGGGGCTCAAAGAGCAAGTATCACCTACTGAGTCAAAATGAGCAAACTTTCACTTTATGAGTCACTACTAGTGACATGAGCTGGCTCTTTGGCTATGAGCTAGGGACTAAACAACAGCTTTCAGTAAAAGACTCTACAAGTATGTTTGTTGTGTATTTGACTTTCCAAGAGTTAATTCATCTCCTATAAAAAAAAACTGTACTACTGTAACTTCTTAAAGTGGCTGAGGAAGAATATTTACCATTGGTGACATGTTACATGTGCTGTAGTCAAAATACATCAAAACCACTTTTTTTTCTCTTCTCTTATCACCTACCTATCTCACCAGAAATGAATCCCTTCATCCACTTTCTCAATTAGATTTAAGTTGAGCAGTCGTCATTTACACTAACTGCAAAAGCTCCGGGATTGAAGAAGGAGCAAGTGTAAGGGTACAAAACAGACCTTGCAATGACCAATCGAAAAACAGCAGCTACGCTGAATGAAGTCAATGAAATGTTGGTCAGTTTGTTTACAACCGGTCTGATTGAGACAGCCTAACTCAGTTGTGCTCTATTGTAAATTATCAGTAAATACAAATGAAAGCTAAAACTACAAATTTAAACCATCCTTTCGGTGTCATACCTCCACAAAGCGGCAAGTACTACATTTATTAAGTCATGATCTGCTGTTTTAAGTAGATGGAAAATTTTATGTATGTAAATTAGCTTGACTTCCTGTAACCTCTGCACAACTGTGTACAAGGTTCTCTCTCTCACACATACACACACCCTCAAGATTAAATCTGTCTATGTTTACAAGCTTAACTCCCTTCTACTCACATTTTAAAACAAAGACACTAATAATGAGAAATCAAGCAGACATTCTCAGAAAGTACTTCACTCTCATCTCTTGATGTGAACTTCTTACTTTTTTAAGTACTGGGCCTCATATGGCAAGCAAACCCGATTCCACCACCATCGTGGAGCTCGGGTGGTCTCCAGATTCCTTGGTTATTATGCATTCTCTATACAGGCTTTGATTCTAAGGCAGGGCAGCAATATGGTAGAGATTAACTACACACAAACCTTTTCATCTCATTTACAAACACTGCATTTCTGTGTAAGTAAGCCTCCCAACTCAGTTACTGTTTGGCAGTATCTTTTAAAAGACTTCACACCTCACATTTAGCACATCTACAATTACATGCATGAGCAAGATGGATGTAAATAGACAAAAATAAGATAATGGTTTCATTTCACTAAAGAGAGGAAGTAAGTAGGCAGTACATGGGAAGGGGTAATAAGAAGTAGGGGAGAGTGGAAGGCAGTCTAGCTTGAAATAGATCTCCAAAAATAGATGATAGATGAAGACAGAGGAGGATGATTGGTGAAGGAGTGCGTCAACACGGGCAGATATACGAGCACTTAGACGCAAGGGAGAAAGGAAGGAAAGAGGGAAGGAAGATGGGATAACAGGAAAGAAGGGATGAAAGGTTAGGCGGTGTGAGTGGAGAGAAGGCAGGAAAGACCTTTTTCTTTGGTGTGTTTTAGATTTAGAGGCAGACCCACACACCTGCAGAGACTGCATGCTGATGCACAGGCAACAGCAGGAACGCACACGTGCGCACCCACACACACGCGTCCACGTGCACACACAAAACGCTATGCAATATGTCAAACATTTCGGTTCACAACAAGATCCGATTCCCTCCCAGCACCACTGGACAGATACTGAACATTCCACAGAGAGAAGAAAACGCATAGAAATTCCTGATTCATACGCTGGGAAAGTGACTGAAATTCCACAAACACAGCCTGAAAATCTCAAGCTTACTAAAACATGTGTCTGTGTATGTGTGTGTGCGCATATCAGTGTGTAAGAGGACTGAGCTCTGAGAAAATCTGGGATGCCAGTGGGCAGCTGTGAGTAGGTGGAGGATCAACACCATGTCCAAGTATGTGTGTGTGAATGCAGCTGAAGAGGAACGATGGTTGGACTGACTCAGTGACGGAGTGAGTGGCTGCTTTCTCATGATAACGATATATCAGGAGGCACTGGTCAACCCGGAACAGACGCCCTCCGTGACGAAGACTCTGGTAAAAAAAGAGAAGATCCTCTGGGACTCCCTGGAGACAGAGAAGAAGAATTACGGTATGATATGACACATGCCCAAACACAGAGAGCTGCAGCTAGGCCTTACCTCCACTAATCTGAGTCACTGAACTGAACCTCTTGAGTATTTGGTGCTTTTTAAACTGAATTGTCTGACAAATAAGATGACTTGGTATGTGGCTAAATAAAGACCATCTGAGAACTCTGTGTTTGAGCTTTGGTGAGTAAAATTGTTTCATTACTCTGTTTATGCATGTCTGTGTATCCCAACCATACAGCGTATGGATGCAGTTTGCTAGTCCAGGTTGGAAGTGCTAGCTGATAACTTGGCACACTACCTTCTAGTCTAAATATTGTAAATTCTGATTCCAAAAATCCAATATAGCAACATTTAAATGCTAACATTAAGGGTTCATTTCTTCTTAACAACAGTCCACAAATAAGGAGTAGACCCGCTGCTGGAAGTTTGGGAGATTAACGTGTTGCACTCTTATCTGATATAGGACTCCAGCTGGTTAACAGTCCTGGGTGTTGTCTGTCCTGTTTGTAGTTTCATGATTTTTAGCAACACTTACTTTTCAAGCATTTCGTAAACCTTGTCCTAACTTTTTGTGTTGCTGTGCTCACATTTTCATGGAACAGTAAAATGACTTGATATATTTTCAGTGTTCTATAATGAATAAAATGTGGATTTACAGGATTTGCAAATCATTACCTTCTGTTTTTATTAACATTTTCCACAGCGTCCCAGCTTTCTTGGATTTAGGCTTATGCAGTGGCTTGCAAAAGTATTTGATTCCAAACATTTTTTACAAATAAATAACTGAAAAGTGGGGTGTGCGTAATTATTCAGCCCCCTGAGTCAATACTTTGTAGAACCACCTTTTGCTGCAATTACAGCTGCCAGTCTTTTAGGGTATGTCTCTACCAGCTTTGCACATCTACAGACTGAAATCCTTGCCCATTCTTCTTTGCAGAACCGCTCCAGCTCAGTCAGATTAGATGGACAGCGTTTGTGAACAGCAGTTTTCAGATCTTGCCACAGATTCTTGATTGGATTTAGATCTGGACTTTGACTGGGCCATTCTAACACATGGATATGTTTTGTTTTAAACCATTCCATTGTTGCCCTGGCTTTATGTTTAGGGTCGTTGTCCTGCTGGAAGGTGAACCTCCGCCCCAGTCTCAAGTCTTTTGCAGACTCCAAGAGGTTCTCTTCCAAGATGGCCCTGTATTTGGCTCCATCCATCCTCCCATCAACTCTGACCAGCTTCCCTGTCCCTGCTGAAGAGACGCGCCCCCAGAGCATGATGCTGCCACCACCATATTTGACAGTGGGGATGGTGTGTTCAGAGTGATGTGCAGTGTTAGTTTTCCGCCACACATAGCGTTTTGCATTTTGGCCAAAAAGTTCCATTTTGGTCTCATCTGACCAGAGCACCTTCTTCCACATGTTTGCTGTGTCCCCCACATGGCTTGTGGCAAACTGCAAACGGGACTTCTTATGGTTTTCTGTTAACAATGGCTTTCTTCTTGCCACTCTTCCATAAAGGCCAACTTTGTGCAGTGCACGACTAATAGTTGTCCTATGGACAAATTCCCCCACCTGAGCTGTAGATCTCTGCAGCTCGTCCAGAGTCACCATGGGCCTCTTGGCTGCATTTCTGATCAGCGCTCTCCTTGTTCGGCCTGTGAGTTTAGGTGGACGGCCTTGTCTTGGTAGGTTTACAGTTGTGCCATACTCCTTCCATTTCTGAATGATGGCTTGAACAGTGCTCTGTGGGATGTTCAAGGCTTGGGAAATCTTTTTGTAGCCTAAGCCTGCTTTAAATTTCTCAATAACTTTATCCCTGACCTGTCTGGTGTGTTCTTTGGACTTCATGGTGTTGTTGCTCCCAATATTCTCTGAGACAACCTCTGAGGCCGTCACAGGGCAGTTGTGGAGCTGTTTTGCAAAGAAGAATGGGCAAGGATTTCAGTCTGTAGATGTGCAAAGCTGGTAGAGACATACCCTAAAAGACTGGCAGCTGTAATTGCAGCAAAAGGTGGTTCTACAAAGTATTGACTCAGGGGGCTGAATAATTACGCACACCCCACTTTGCAGTTATTTATTTGTAAAAAAATGTTTGGAATCATGTATGATTTCCGTTCCACTTCTCACGTGTACACCACTTTGTATTGGTCTTTCACCTGGAATTCCAATAAAATTGATTCATGTTTGTGGCTGTAATGTGACAAAATGTGGAAAAGTTCAAGGGGGCCGAATACTTTTGCAAGCCACTGTATATCAGATATCAAATGTATTTTTGGTAGTGAGAACATTTCACAATTATTTTTCAGCAGTGTGCTAGATGTGAGAAAGGAAAATTTCAGGCAAGGTTTCAGTTGGATTTTCACAGAATTTCCTAGTTTTCATGTGTGAAAACAGCTCATGTGAGTAAGGGTGAGAAGTCGAATGCTTTAAAGGATGTTCTTATCAGCTGTTCGAACAGGGTCTGAAAACTCCTCCTTTTCCACACCTTTCCGTCTGGGTAATTCTTTCTGACATTCACAACAAATTCACACATTCAAGAAGTGACTGTTTAAGCGTGTGGAGGTGACCAATCACTATTATTTCTGACATTTGGTGAGTCTACAAGAGCAACAAAGTGGGTTTGTGAACACCTCAGAGAGTCAGTTTGAGTAATAGGAACACTTACCTTGCCTCCCTCATCAAACGGCCCAACTTTCTGATACCATTCCCGTGAGCAGAACCATGTTGGCATGACAACACTGGGCCCATGGGAGGTGTACACCTGAAACCGACAAACAGTTAAAATTTCATAAACCTCATAAATTTTCAGTTTGTGGCAGATTTGTAGGAGTATATTCTGTTCAAAAACCTAATAAAGAGACAATATACAGTGTCATATTAGCTACACACTGTCCAACTTAAATTAAGAGTTGCTGTGCTTGAGATTCATTTGAAAAAGGTTTCATGCACATTTTTATTCAAGAATTAATGTATCTAATGCATCTGTTTTTACACGTTTTTACCTTTAGCTCACAGGGTGCCGGGTGGAGCACAGGCAACGTCAACACATTTAAAAAAACGTTTTTTCTTGTGCCACTTTCAGTTAATAAAGATATTTAATTACTATGTTTTTATTTTCTTATACTATTTCTGTTATTTCACATTGTGCGAACTTTACTGGATGGATTTTGAAGTTACTGGCTCTGAAAAATTTCGCAATAGTATTTAAGCAACAAGCTGCACTCAGGAGAAGTTTAGTTCTATTCCTGAAAACAAAATAGGTTAGAGTGCAGCCACATGTGCTTTCTTAAAGCAGTATGTGTGCTTCCTGAAGTGTGCAGGGGAAGGATACACATTTCCATCCTCTCGCATATGATTCTTTGACTAATGAGTTTGTTTTGGCTTCTCCTCGTTTCTCTGACCGTAAAACTCTTTTAATACATCAGGATCGCATTATGTCCTCTATATTTCTTTCTCTTTTTACAGATGCAGCCCCCCAACTCATTTGTTACACCAGTGCCCAGCCCCCTCTCAGTTCCCCACCCCTGCATGTTCCTCCTCTTTGTGTGTATTTTGTAACAGCAATATTTTTGCATATTGAATCTAAAGGTCATTTCAGGTGGTCCTACTTCCCTCTCCAGCTACATCACTCTGTCTTACACACTGTGTGCATATGCATTTGTATTTGTGTAATTGTTCATGGTTGAAGTGGAAATACTACTGCGTAACAGAAATGCATCACAGATGAAAATAATTGTGCAAAACATCTGGACTCAGGCAGTCGAACAGCTGGACAGAATCTAGAGCGTATGAGTATGTGTACGTGTGTGTGTGTGTGTGTGTGTCCGCCTACGTTCATCTCTTTGCCTTTCTGTAGTAATATTGCAACATTTTGCAGATGTAAGCTGTGGCCAAAAGCATGAATAAGAGGAATAAGACCAAGTTCTGGGAAAGACTGAGAGCATTAGGGTGAATGTGAGTAATCAGAGGGGTAGAGAACATTTTAGACAACCATATCTAATGCCCTACAGATGAATGTTAGAGTAAAAGAAGCAGTGCTCAATGTAAATCTCAAAGTTTAACTCGCTTAAGTCCAGTTTCTTTGTCAAGAAAGTAAAAGCAAAGGCAGATAGAGTCAAGAAAGAGAAGGGGAAGGAAAAGGAGCGGCTTTTAAGCCTGCAGAATCAATGTATGATCTCATTCTCATGCTCCATGAAACTTAATATCATATAAATATCCTGGAATGTCTGCTAAGGAGTTATGCAGACCTTGTGTGTGTGTGTTAGGGAGAGTGAGCCAGTCCAGGTTGTCTTGTATCCTTAGTGACAGCGTGTTTTGTTAAGTCAGAAACAGCAGACTTCCATCTTTACAAAAACAGACATACTTCCAGGGGTTTTACTTTTATATCACTGGTTCTCTTATCACTTTATGAATAATGTAACTTTTTAAAAATGGGTAAAGTATTCAAATGCAAAGTTTTATGGAAATATTTTCACTTGTTCACACCGTCAAAGAAATCCTAAAAAAATGTTCCAAAAGTAAAATTTCTAAATACTTATAGTGTGAATAAATAATACTATTACTTTATGCAGCCAACACTGATTTTGCCCATTTAGAGCGCCTGTATGCAAACACCAGAGGACACAACTCTCAAAACTTGCCCACTCAATTTGATTATGAGTACAAGCATAAAGTCATAAATTACAGCAAAAACGTGGCCAAGCTGGCCAAGTGACCAAATGCACCGTGCTATCTTCCATGGCTTTGAGTGATTAGTAAGGTTCATGACTAGTTCATAGTTCCTCCTGCCAGGGCCAACAGCTTGTGCATCTGTTATGCATCTATCAGGGTGTATTCACTGGTTACCTTATGGCTTCACATCTATGACAGAAATCATAATTCCATTAATGTAGTCAGCACTTAGGTCAAGAATCTTTAACATGACCTTTTATGTCTTTATGGAGCTCTTTACCAATTAATTTCCTAAAGTCATGTGAAAAAGAAAGTTTTCACAGCACACAGCAACTTATATGTTACAGTTCATCATAGGACAATTAAAAAAAGACTGAACAAACATGGCTTATTTGGCTTATATCCCTCTAAAAAGAGCATCTCATACCTACTGACATGCATGCTGGTGGAGGGATGATGATCTGGGCTTGTTTTGCAACCACATGGCACAGGCACCTTGAGTAGACCATAAACTCTTTGTATACCAAAGTATTCTAGAGCTAAATGTAAGACTATCCAACAGCTAAAGCTTGGCCCAAACTGGGTCATGCAACAGGACAATGATCCCAAACACAGCAGCAAAGAAGAACCAACGTGCTGCAATGGTGCAGTCAAAGTCCCAACCTCAGTTTGATTGAAATGCTGTGGCAAGACCTCAAGAGAGCTGTGCATAAGCAAATGCCCACAAACCTCAATGAACTGAAGCAACGCTGTAATGACAAGTGGACCAAAACTCCTCCACAATGATGTGAGAAAACGATGAAGTCATACAGAAACCAATTACTTCAAGTTGTTGCTTAAAAAGGTGGCTCTATAAGCTACTGAATAACAGGGTGTACTTAGTTTTCACAGTACTTCATAGTATAACGAGTCCTTGACATGACTGCAGATGCCATCAATGTATGAAATATAACAAGGAGCACAGAAACAGTTTGAAGCATGTAGATTTATTGAGTAGTGAGCTACCTGTTTTCTTATTTTTTTTAATGATGTAATAGTAATACACTCAATTTTTCAGACAGCTTTACAGTATAATAAAACAAAAGTGCTTGTGTATGATGATTTGGTAGCTGCACAAGGCTTTCTACACAAAGCTCAAAGGTTTTTCCACAGTTACCAGCTTCCACTACAGGCTGCCCTCAGCAGACAGCTGGCACTGGGGCCTGTTTCCTCCGCTGGGATTGTGATAGACAGAGAGGTCAGGAGTGATGCAGCGTCCTCTCTCCACTCCACAAACACATTTCCGTGGAAACTGCGTACAGCAGGTATGTATCCTGTTTCAAACTGACCTAGTAGCTGCCTGTCACGTGACCTCACACATTCACATATGCACCCGAAAACACACATTTGTCGACAATCAAAACATGCTCCGCTAAGCTGCATTCATTTACCTGTGTGATGAGCTGGTCCTGACTGAGTGTGTTGATCCAGCGAGTGTAACGCTCTGTAGATCCCTCTGGTACCCGCTGGACTCTGCAGCCAATCAGCTATCATGGAAACACACATTACCAACTTTGTGAGTAAAATAAATATTTTCACTCCAAGAACCACCCAAAACATTTTCAGTCATTTTAGACAAAATTCTGTATCAGAAAAGAGCTTCTGTGTTTGTTTTTTTTGTAAATCGAGCTGCACAAATTTCCAACGATTTGAGTAATTACCCTCAGACTAAAGGCTGAGTTTGAAATATTAACTTGATTTTGAATTTTAATAGAATTTTTTAACATATTTTTTTATTTCACATAATAAAAAACTAAGATATTATTGGCAGAATAACTAATAATTCATCGAAAAGTTCTAATACAGTTCACCCAAATAATGCAAACTACTGCCTCATATCGTGTTTCCTTTGAGACATATTCAAGCAAAAAAAGTAAAGAAAGAATTACATCAGAATCAGAGGAGGTCTTACATAAAGAGAGAGGTTATAGAAAACTGAAAAACAAAATACGGGTCTCATTTTTTTGCCTACAACTATAAAAAAATTACAGTTGGAACAAACCAGGCAGGTTGTTTATGGAGGACAGCAAGCCTGCTGTCTCCATGCTGTCGCCCTTATTTTCCACACACACATGACCTATAACCCCTGACCTGCTGGGTCAAAGAAAGCATCAACACCGGATACTCAGTCTGTTCTACATGCCAACTGTACAGCAGCATGCACACGCATGCACATGCTCACTCTCACATCAATATCTTTTTTTTTGGGGTTGTTGTTGTTTTCATTTTAACAGTGCGATTATCAGAGGGAAAGGTAGAGAGGAGGAGGAAGAGAAGTGAGAAGAAAAGACAGGGAAGGAAGTGATTAAGCAAAAGCTTAAGAGAGAACTTACAGAGTTTTTGTGCAAGACGGACGCATCATACTGCAGACGAATTCTTTGGGGCAACATAATGTCATCCTAAAGTTAAGAAAATAATCATTTTAAATGTTTATGCCAATAACATGTGACAACAAATGCACAATACACACAATCCTTTTTCATTTGCACTTAATGAACTATATTAGAGCTTGGTCAAAATGGTTTAGGTTGGATTTTCTATTGTTAGTTTTTACAATTATAGCATTTTAACATAAAAAACAATTTTTTTATAATCTTGGAGGGGACTGTCTAACTGCAATGATAGATAGAAAATAGGGAAAAAACGTGATGTACACAGAACAAGAGTTTATCTTCATAGCGTGGTTGAGATAAAGGCTAAATTTAAAGTTTAAGAGGGTAAAATATATCAGTATATCAGCAATACCAGAAAAAGAGTCATGAGAATAAACATAAGGAGCTGACTGCTTTTAGATAAAGCAATCTTATAGGCACTGGGTGTTTTCTGTGAAAAGTTAGCAGAAAACAGCTGAGTTGATATGATGCGACTCAGAAAGATAAGAGCAAATATAGCCAGAGGCGATCAGAGGTTCGAAGATTGTCAGATGTTTGGAGCTTTCATTTTTGGCTGTGTCAGATGAGTGTTTCAGATAAGCAGCTACAAAGCACTGTGTCAAAAACAGAGCTATTCTCATCCAACTTGAATTTCTCTTTCATGTTCGCAGCTCATTTAGCCCATCAGTCGGTAACTCGACTGCTGAGATCTGTGTTTGCATGTATTTTCTGGATAACTGAACACCCCGATATGATTTCATTATTTTGGACACACTATTGTATGTGTTATGAAAGATATGAAGCATGCTTAGTCACACCCACCGCATCCTGAAAGCACAAGTATTGTCCACGACTCTGACATATGGCCTTATTCTTTGCATATCCCACTGAAAGACAAAAGAACATTTCATGCTCATCTGTTCTTACGGTTTTAAATATGTCTTTATGAGACAGTTAAATGTGTGCTTGGATTCTTAATCAACCATCAAATCCGACAACGTGAAAAAGTGCTGCCGGTGTGTAAGCGCTTAAGTAAAGGCTCATTTATTACATTTCTGCTAGCTTGAGGCCTTTAAAATGTACTGCAGATTGTAGCCCATTGAAATGTGTTGCAATACGTTATGATGCACATTCTACAAATAGGTAAGAGACATGAACTTAACACATCCATCTGAAATCAGTATAAATTGCTGCAGAGTACCAGTTCCTGTTTCAGTCACAGAAAAAAAAAGTCTGCACTGTATTTCTGCACTTCTCCTTAATTGAGCATTCACAAGAATAACTCCAACACTCATCACAGAGTGGAAGAATTTAAGGACCAGATCTTAAATGGCCCCTGATAAGCTGTTGCACCAATGGAAACTGACTTATTGTCTGCACTGCTTGTTTTAATACAATGGGCTGTATACACACCTCGCTACTAACTGTGTAACGCTTCTGACAGTCACCAAACAAAGTAAAAGTACTTCAAAGCCTGTTGGACACCATTTCAATGAAACATTTTGTTCAACCCAGTAACCCTCATGAAATGGTGAATGTGCAGATTCAGTGCAGCTGATCCCACTACTGATCAGCTGGGCTCAGAGTATAAAGACTGTTAGAAATGGCTCATTTACTGCCAGTAGGCCAATTTGGCAGCATTCACGCTGCCTTCTTGTTAATGAGCTCAGTAGCTTTCACTGTTCTTTGGAGAGATTGTGTTTGGTTGAACTTTTGCCTTTGTTTTTGGTTGTTTCAGTATAAGGGCTGCTGCATGGCTGGTTTTTATGTCGACCATGTTCATATAAATCGATTTTACATGTAAGTAAATCCCCCTTCTTTTACATACTTTCCATTTCTCCCCAGAAACTTGTCAGTACTCACCTCAAACATAGTTTATTCTGGGGAACGTAACAATGGCTTTCATTTGATATCGTTAGCTGCCACAAATGGTGATAGGAACTACTGGGAAGATGTTACGGGAATTATGAGCATCCACTAGCATTAAGGCCTTCACGTTCAAATACAAAATAAAGGTCACATAATTTGATTGGGAGCGTGGACTGACTGCTGATCGTATCCCAAAAGTTACTGACCTCCTTTAGGTTGTTCAGAGTTGTGACCAGAGATCACCACTGAGATGCCCTTTGCCTCTAGCCTCTCCCTCCAACCTTCCACCACTTTTTTCGAGTCATCCTAAAAGACACACACATGCATAAGAGTTAAGTGATGTCTCAAACTATGAGACAATTTATTCTTTCACTTGTGTAAATATGCCTACAAAACCTACGGTGCTTGCGTCATCAAACACCGACAGCTCCATGGATCCAGTGAAGTCTTGGACCAATATGGCCTGCAGACAATCATCCAGCCAGCATGATGCATTATACACTGGCATGACAATACTCTGAGCAAAGAAGACACAAATAGAAAGTTTACACTCAGTTCAACTGCTGCTTTGGCAACCACAAAAACAACAATCAAGCAGGATGGTATATACTGGAAGTGCAGGAGGGAAGTGATCTTGAAAATGAGTAAAATTGCAACTGTAGCACTTCTTAAATCAAAAGGGCATGGAAATAACAAAAGTCAAACTCCTACATAGTAAGTTGAAATTGCCAGTGTCTATATGTACAACATTTCCAGTATATTAGGCACAACTTGGTTCAGACTAATCAAGTAGCTGTCTAATATTGTACTGAACCTGTTACAGCTGCCAAAATAAGTGACACAACTAAGGTATAGACTTAGGACATGTGGGGGTATCCAGTGGTACTTGGTGCTGATAATTTAGCAGTGGGTTCTGGATTTCTGGTGTGGGATCGCCATCAGTCAGGCTTGTTTTATAGACTTCATGTCAGTCCTTCATCGGGTAAGAAACTGGACCAATAATTCAGGGACTTTTTCATTTTTAATGGAACAGTTTTGTTTTGTTTTTTCCATCTTGTCATTAAGTGCCCTGTGCTGAAATGGAAGCCGTTGATGTTGGCTGACTGGTGTGGCTCAACAGATGACACTTTCATTATTAGTATCTGTAATGGTTTACACAAGCCCTGTATCTCTAGAAGTCAAGCCTGCTGCTCTATTAGTTTGCTCTTAACAATTTGAAACCGTGTGTAAATGCCACACCACCGAAATAGAGACGAGGATAAGCCTGTATGCTTCGTAAACAAACTATTTAGGGTGGTAATACTGGCCATATTACTTTTTATAACTTTTACTCTCTTTAATGTCAGTATCGACATTAAATTGAGTCATCATCACCCACCACATCCACAGTGCTCTTCTCCTCCTCCCGATCTTTGCCTCCTGTCAGCGTTTCCGTGGTGCGGAGCCGCTTCGGCGGGTTCATGTCGACCTCTGACTCCCTGACCTGCTGCCCTGTGTCCTCACTATTACTCATGGGGCCAATAAAAAAGCAGCCAAGCGACCGCTAACTTGAGGGTATCGAATATAAGCTATAAGAAATGGCTGCAAATAATAATGTTTGTACATGGACAGAAAGGCAGGCAGACACGCGGAATCCACGTGGATTAAAGCAAAGCCATTTTAGGACACTTCTCAACATGAAGTGGACCCATTTCTACTACAAACATCACCTAAAAGGTGTCCTGTGAATTTTGACAGCGGACATCGTGACAATTTATCCTACAGATGTAGCTCAAACCCACAGTGTTGCTAGCAGTTTAATAACTTCCGCAAATAATGACTCCCGTGCGCTCATTGGCTCCTGCAAAACACGGACAGACACCGGATTCGCTGCGGTTCACTGTCAATCATCGAGAGCGGTGACGTAGACAAAGCGTATGCGCTGCTGTTTGTTTGAAGATACCGCCTTTCTGAAAACATGGCACCGGTAACATGTAAGATGAGACTTAAATATTAAAATAAACTGTCGAATTCAAGATATTGGGATTTTTATTACTATTTATTATTGTTATTAATCCATTGCGCAAATTTACAAAAGAGAAGCCTAATCTCCTACTTAAGATTCTACAGTAAAATAAATCACAATGGATAAATAAATAAGTGACTCGTGCAATAAGTTTATTTATAGTTATTATAGTTATTTATGTTTACTGACTTATTTACTTATTTTAATCTATCGACCTATCTATCTACAGTGGTGTGAAAATGTATTCGCCCCTTTTCTTTTTGAATTTAAATATTAGTAAAAAATATAAATAAATAAAAATTTCAGTTTTTAATCTAGTTCAGAGGTGCACTTGCTACGTTTTAGATCTTTCTGCATAAACTAAGTATGCTTAATTCAATTGAGTCCTTCCAATGTTTCTATCTATCTATCTATCTATCTATCTATCTATCGATCGATCGATCGATCCATCCATCCATCGATCCATCGATCGATCTATCTATCTAATATTTTTAATAGACTAATAGTTGTAGATACATTAACATGTAATTACATTTTTTAAAAATGTTTACAAAACACATTTCATCATTGTTTTAATACGTCCTTCCATAAGCACAACAGTGCCTCGTGCTTGACTTGTTCTTGGCACAATAAAAGACTAAGTCATACACTCTGCTAATGTCACCGATGCGTTGTTTGTAGTATCTTAGTATCTTTAAATTTTATTTTCAAGTAAATGGAAGAAGATTTATCCAAAAACTTACTAAAGTAAACAGCTGGGTGTGTCGTTCTGGCTTCTTTGTTTTGTTTGGTCAGACTCAGCACTGATGACATACAACAGTGCAGCTCTTAGCTCTCATGTTGAATAGGGACCAGATCAGTGTGTTTTTCATGTTAATGTTGGCAGCCATAGCATGGGATGTTTGTCTTGGTGAGCAGACAGAAAAACAGGATGGGCCATTGTTTTATATCATAGTTTTTATTTTCAAAAGTAACAGAATCACAAGGGAAGATTGTCTGTATGTGTAGGAATTAGTGATGCTGAAGTCATGATATCTAAACTCTGTTACACATTAGCTTCACTTCCACTGTATAGATTGCTAAACCCCCTTGTTATTCTCAAATTAATCCTCATTTGTTCTTTTTGTGCACTGATAAAACCATTCATGAGCAATAAAAAGAGAAAAGCCTGGAGGAACACAAGCTGCTTAACTTGTGTATTATCCACTTTATGAAGACATAAACTGCCTTCCTCTTCTGGTTAATGTCCTGAGATAATCTTTAATGAAGTTCTGAATTTTATTGCACACACACGGTCCTCCCTAATCAGGGCATTGCATGGACAGGATGTCGTTTAAAAAACTGCTTTAAGTGAATACACACTGTGTTTATGTGTACGTGCTGAGACTAATTGTTCCCATGTTACTGTAACATCTCAGTCAGGCTTAGCTTAATCTATAACTCTGAATGGTCCTTTAAATTGGACAGCTGCCTCACTGCAGGCCAGGAACAACAGCTAGCATCATCAGATGAGGTTCAAACCAGGAATTATTTTTTAATGTATGATAAGTAGAATTTAGATAATATTTAGACTCAATGCACAGATTCATTGGCCCACACCTGCTACAATGACTGTTTGCGCTTATGCTCTTATGGATGTGTGCCTGTATGTGTAATCAGTCTCTTATTTCTCTCTGCAAACAGCAGTCTTATTTAATCTATTGTTTTGAAACACGAGTCCTTCAATTACAAACTATCAATTTATCTTCACTAGACTGTTGCGCTGGAGGTTTTGAAGCAAGGCAGATATTAATTTCTGATTGATAGAGATAGATAGTCGCAGTGAGCCATGCACGATTAACTAAAACACAATTATAATACTTAGACATTTCAGTCTTAGAGGTTCAAGCAGAGGTTATGTACTGACTGGAAGTGAAGATTATCTATTTCCTTGCAATGCAGGCCCACAAGGTCTCTAACAACCTAATCGGTACTTTTGCATTAGAACACAGTCTTCACTCGCACTCGCAACTGTTCCCACAATCACTCACTGCTGCTTGTTTACCCCCACCCCTGCCTTCGCCAAATCAACACCACATGGCAATGTTGCATATCAAATGTGCACACCAGTTGATTTACTGTATCAGAAGGTTGAGACTGCAGCTGTTTAGATCTGCGATCAGACTGCACTTGATTTTGTTTGGACAGAAATGCCAGACATTAAAGAGAAAGGGAAGTGTGCGAGTGTTTCTGGGTGTACAGGCATGATTGGATTTTCTCGATTCATTTAGTTTCACTTTTGGAAACCCAGATATTTGACCTTTTGAGAGTTTGCAAGAAAGCCTTTTTAGTTGTTTTAATTGATCTTGTGCAGGACCCCATGCAGATGGGAAGCTGACAAATACCATTATAAATGGGTAATAAATGGAAAATATCTAATGATAGCAGAACCTTAACATGGAAATATAACTTTCCCTCTCATTTCATAACACCCTTCAGATTTTTCTCTGAGCAAAGGCAGTCCAAAGACCTGTCTGTGAAACTAAAAGTCTAATTTTCAGGGTTCTGATGTCTTGTTTTAAAAATGTTAACAAACCACAGTGTGAGGAATCGAATTTCTTTGCAGTTTCTTCTTGATGCATGTGTATATTAAATTGTACATCTGAAAAGATCTTTGCAAACATCTTCTGAAAGCTAGATGATTAATAGAGTTAATCAGTTCCTTACATAAATTTATGTGCAACAAGTAAGATGTTTGGTTGGATTAAAAGCTTGTTTGCACATGGCTGGAGATCAGCTGCTATGGTGCAACAATCAACACGGTGATTACCGTGAAATGGTTGAACTGCTTCTTGGAACTTCAAGTGTGCTGACTACCAGACAAGTAACCTTATCTGTCTTATATCCCAGGGGTGATGTTGCCCAGACTGCATTGCTGCAAAACATGCAGGGCATTAAAACCGTCTTACACAGCACTGCCATCTAGTGGTCATAGTTTAAAAGAAGGGTTATAAAAAAAAGACAATACTTCCGACATTATAATGCAAACACCATCAATTTATTGGTATAATACTTAATAATACAGCAATATCATTCTGTTAAATACATATGTACTAAGCCTGTGTGTATCTATAGGCAGGCATTTCACATTCAAGTCCAGGTTCAGTGCAGTAATGACCAAACATCTCGGATTCATCTCAGATTCTCTTGTTCCTAACACTGACATGAACAAGGAGCAGAGGAGAAGAGGAGCTACAGCTCAATAAATTATATTATAATCTCTAATAATTTCATTTTATATCTGTTCCTTTACGTCTCCTTCCTTCCTTGTATATGTTCTCATCGTCCCATCGTTTTTAATCAGAAAAAAATAAAATCCCCTATTCTCCTGTTTATTTTTAAAGTCAAATACTTTTCTATTTAGTGAGGTTGAATCGCATTGAAAGAGGGACAGTCTCCCTGAGGTCCTCCTAATTCAGGGGTGGCCAATTCATTTTCCCAAAGGGCCACATGAGTAACTGGGACTGTTGTGAAAGGCTGCGCCCCATAAGCATATACAGAGTTGACATTATTTCCCAGCAGAACTGAATTCGGCTTATCGGTACAGCCCTCCAAACAGTCTCAGTTTCTCATGTGGCCTGTGGGGAAAATTAGTTGCACACCCCTCCCCTAACTGGTGCTAACATGCACTGACTGGGAATGCATGGTGGGTAAGATGTAGAGACAGGCACGGGGGGTGGGGGTTAAATAAGTGATCAGTGATCACTTTAGATCCAAATTGTAATGTTGAACTTAGGCTAGGCTAGTCCAGTTTTGAATCCACCAGCATCATGTTGAGGCTTCTTATCTTGAAATATAAATAACCAAGCTAACTTAGGATCAGATGCTATTGAGATTGCAAGGTAGCAAGACAATGCAAAATATATATTATAATGTAAAGGTAGGAGGGAACTGATTAGTTCTTGCCTATGCTTTCTTAAATCTTACAGTACCACACTTTTGGACTTTCTCAAATGACAGAAAGCTCAAGATGTCGACTTGTTGAAAAAAGAGCATCTATTTGAAGAGCTCATCTCAGGTGCTCAGGAGAGTAGCGTAGTTTGGAATCCTGGGTGGGGAAGGCATTCATGCTTTCGTCGGTGAAGCAGCAGCGGTAAGGATCCTGGTGAAGCTTCGTAGACAATCAAAGAGTGTGGCTTCATCCCAGGCTTTTAAAGGAAAAGTTCAGGAGTGAAAAGATACTTGGAGTTGTCTCTTTTGATGGGGAAAAGGCATTAGAGGGACTGTTGAGATACACCCTGTTAGTTTGGTGCAGTGAACATGTTTGTGTCTGTGCACCCTAAAGTGCGCCTGAGTGCATGTATAGGTGTGTGTGTGTGCGTGAGCGAGCTTTTCTTCAAGAGTTCAGGTTAAGTAGCAGCTGTTGTGTCCTTACAAAGACACAAATACATCCCATCCGAGTCCACTTCAAGTGTGCACAATGACATCAGACCAGGACCCAGTTCAGGCTCGTTTAAACTAGTCTCATTGCAGTTAGCATAGATTAACCCAAAAAGAGTCAGTTCTGTCTCCCTCTGCAGACCAGAGCTTGCAAGATGTTAGAGTCTCAGAGGAAAGGGTTGTGACTGTGTGTTTGTGACTGAGTGCGGGGTGCTGGTCGTGGAGAAAGGGGAAGCAGGGGCTGTGGGAGGTTAGAGGGAAGGTCCAGGAGTCCAGCAGGAGGTTGTGTGAAAGAAGAGGGGAGGATGGGAGGCTGGTGGAGCAGTGGAAGGGGCAGCGACGGGCTGTAGGACAGCATGTGGGGGGGCAGTGGGGACGTGGAGGACGGTCGCATTTGGTTGAGGGTGAGGCGAGGCTGGTCGCAGTGAAAAGGGTTGGTAGGAGATGGTGCACTCAGACCTGTGAAGACAGAATTGTGCCACTGAAAAACTGAAAACTAACAATATCACAGTAATATTTCTGTATGTATGTAAGTTTAACAATTGTGTTTTACCTGAGAGGAAAGGGTTATTGTGCGTCTTTGTAGGGGGGTTGGGGGGTATCAGAGTGTCTAAATTCACCAGCGAGGCCCCCGTAGGTCCCAGAAAAGCCTCTGGAGTCCGACATACACGTGTTGCCGGGGCACTGAGCGGGGGTGCTAGCCGTGACAGGTCAAACATCTCCGGGCTGGCTGAATCTCGTCCGTTTACCTGGGGTTTCACCGGTGGCTCCGTTCCAAATGGGTCCTGCTTGGAGTCTAGACCAGAAAATGGGTCAGACTCTGGTTTTGTCCCAAACAACTCTGCATCTACACGAGGCAGAAAAAAGGATTTTAAAATTAGATTTTGATGAAAGATAATATAACATAATGTTAAATGCTGTACAAATGAAAAAACAAAAACAAAATGAAGAGTTTCAGTGAGATTTAAACTTTCAGAGCTACAAAATTGTCACGAGAAGTTCAAAACTCGTCTCTTGTAGGTAATAAAATACAAGAGCAGAAATAAGTGCCATGCCATTACTTTGAACGGTATCACCCCAGTGACAAGCCATAGTACCTCTAAAAGTACAATAAGTATCACAGGTACCACAGGTATAACAAAGATCATGTTGTATGATGTTATTGTTACTGCAGCCACCCGTGGTACATGCTTCTGTCAGGATTAAATCTTACAGTAAAGCCCACAGTTCTCTCTTTTATGTACAATAGTACCTGTGGGACTTGCAGGTTGAGGTGAGGACACTGCGGGAATCTCCTGTTTAGGTTTCTCTTCTTCATGTGCAGCGAATGGATCCGTCCCATCAGCATCTACACGGAAAAATGAGAATTGATGAAAACAGCACAAGTGCTTGTGTTTTTGGATTAAAACAATCAATATATATATGTGTGTGTGTGTGCGTGTGTGTACTAGGTTTACATATCTTTATGGGGACCAAAACTTGGAACTTTACTACACTTGTGGGGACCAACAGCCCTTATGGGGACAAAATCCCCGTCCTCACGAGTTTGAAGGCATTTGTGAGAGTGAAAATGTGGTTTTAGTGTCAGGGTTACAATTAGGTTACGGTTAGGGTTAGTTCATTTTTGATGGTTAGGGTAAGCGGCTAGGGAAAGCATTATGTCAGTTAGATGTCCCCACAAAGATATGAGATGTCCTAATGAAAGCACCTCCATCTGTTGGGCTGTCCCACGCATGATTGACAGGACTGCAGGAACCAGGCGCTGCTTCCCATGGGTCTTTGCGTGAGTTGGTACAAGGAGCCCAAGGATTGGATGTGTTGTTGGAGGAGGGAGGGGCTGTCCAGGGGCTACCGATCACAGGAGTGCTTGAGTGGACTGCTGTTAGGAGAGATAAGATTCACTTTGAAGATGCTGTTTTGAATGCACTCTTGCATCACATTGATGTTCATGTAATGCGTCTGTGATGATCCACCTACCTACAGAGTCCCATGGGTCAGAAGAGACATTACTGGTGGGCTGAGCAGAGTTCCAAGGGTCACTAGGTGGCAGAGGGGGCTCAGATGAGGATCCAAATATGTCAACTAGGTCCAACATGGCAGACTACAAACAAAGGAAAACGTCTCAGGATCAGACATTGCCTTATTTGATTCCAAGTTTGTGTAACTTAATGAGAAACATTCAAAGCACCCAATCCTACTGAGGACAGCCGGAGAATTCACAGAGTCAGTGTTACTGTAAAATCCACTGACAACTGTATTAACACTAATGATTTCACTTTGTATTTAAATGAAGTTAAATGAATTGTCTGAGGAAAAATGTGTTATGTAAATATCTGAGAGTCAAACTGAATAAGAAACTGTTGTACACTGAAAGTACTGAAATGTGCACTTGATGGTGTTCCAGTTAAGAGTTATTGATCTGTTACAATTTTCAGCTCTACTGAAATATAATGTTTCTTTCTGGGAAGAGAAATCTATTCAGTGTTCCAAAAAAAGACAAACACAGATCTGCTTTTTGGTATTAACTCATGAAAAGAAAACATCCATGGTATTCACAGAACAATGGTGACTTTCTAAAGTCAGACTGAATCTGCTGCTCTGTTTATTCCCTTACCAATAAAGAGCTTACTGTAGCTCACTTGAAAATGTTTTGCTTCTTTGCAGTTATGTTTCACTGCTGCTGCTGCTGAAAACACACATTTACAATTTCTCCAATAATTTCTGGCATCCTTCTGAGTTACACAGTCCATTGCTCTATTACTGTAGAGTATAATTTATTAATAAGAACGCCACAGCATCTGCATCTTGCATCTGGTGTTTGTGCTGTATGCATGTTGTAATGAGCATACATTATATAATGAAATGAAAATTGCTTGAGGTCATTCAGAAACGGTGTCATCGTTTCATAAATTTCTCAGGTTGTACTGTTTAGAGACCACTCTGCAGCACAGCAGGTGCAGAAGAGAATCCTATAGGAGAGTAAACAGGAAGATATCTAACTACAGAGAAATGTCTATTTCTGCTCATAGAAATATCACTCTTGGCTTTTGCTTATAAAGCATCACATGGAGCTTATATGTTATCTTTCAGAGCATACCCATGTGGTAAAACTATATCATACTGGGCTGAATCTGCATTGTAATGACATGTTAAGTGGAAGTGTGAGTTAGCACATGGAAACAAACACCTAATTTTGTTTTCATGTATTAAAAATTGAAATGGCATAAAAAAAACACAAGTCACCACTGACATTTCACACAACTATGATGACATATGATCTACAACTTGAACTATGATGCCTGACTTTGTAATTCAGTCAAGCTTATTTTCTCAGTGCTCTTAGTTTGCTTTACCAGTTTTCAGTTTTAATTTTTTCAAATATGTTCATATCAGATTGTTGCATGTGAAAATTAACCGGTAGCGGGCAGAAATGTCCGTTTTATGTATTTAAATTTCTGCTCCACACAAAGAAGGGTTTTGCTTTTTGTAAATTCCAATGTGACACTAGGGAGCTGCTTTCACATGAATCTGTTAAAAAGAGAAAGGTTTCCTGAGAGCATCTTTCATATTAATTTGAAACAAGTATGTAAGAGCAGGATTTGTGTCATTACAGCTAATGTCAAAGCCAGTTAGAGTTCAATATTCATCGGTCACAAAGTGCAGACAGGTCCCCAGTGCAATTACACTGAAAACAGGATTAAGAGAAAGCTGTAAGTTTTAACTTTTTTAAGGAGGTAGTTAAAACAACCTCAGTGAAAGAGCCATTTAGAGATTAACTTTTCCCTTTTCCCTCTATTTTTCATGTTTTATCTGGCTTTATGTGATGGCATAACAATGATTTTGGCATTACACGACCAGTTACAAGGCTTGGGAACCTTTACATAAGACTGCCGCTGACTCTGATTGGCTTGTTGACAGGCCAATGAGTAAAGGAGCTGATGTGCTACAAGATAAGAAGTACGCTTTCAGGGAAATGTCATGCTGAGCTCAAGGTTAGACACGACAGAGTCATTATCATTCAGCAAGCACCTCTTTCTCTTCTCTCAGCTTTCTATTGTCTCTCTCTCAACACTCGATCATTAGGCTGTTTTGTTGTTTATTTTATTTTATTTTTATTTTTTTGGCTTGTTGTCCATCCCTGCCTCATAGTCTGCAGCCTATATTCAACTTCTTTCTCCAAATGCCTGCCAGCAACCACCTACAAATGCATCCGCCCACCTTTTCATACAAATACACACTCATGTTCCATGCATGTACCCACACACATAGCATCCATCGCATACACACACATTTTTGAACTCACCTCGTGCGTCCCTGACTGACTCTCTCTCCGGCTCTCATCCAGGGCCTTCTGTAACAGTGACTCGTCTCCTTGGCGACAGCGCTGCTCCTGCAGGGGCGGTATTGTGACATCATCAGCATTACCATCGTGGCAATGAGTGCAGACCCGCACACAAAAACTGGCATTGGTAAAACACTTTTCTACTGCTTGGCCCAGAAGACCGAACGCGGCACTGGTGGCTGTTTTGTACTGTTGAAATATTTAGTTTACAAAGAGCAGAAGCTGGGTAAGCACAAAGCAGGGAGAAAATCTTACAAAATTACACATGAGAGTTGAAGAAGTACTTGTATGAAAAATCGAAAAATCGTATGGGAAATCTGCACAACAGAGATCCCGATAAGGAGACAGGTGGTAAAAGCTGGAGAAAAGGAAGAAAAGGGTTAGTAAGACTGCCATTATTCAGGACTGTAACTGCCAAAATCCAAAATAAAGAAACACACGAATGAATGAATGACTCAAAATACAATTCAACAAGCCACTAAATGTGCTAAAGCAGTGTTAAAAATAAATGTAAGCGTTAATCAATTTACAAAATGCAACATAATTGTATTTCTGTTTAAATTTGCTTCCATATTTATTTACATCACAATAATGCGTCCTAACTCTACTTTCCCTTTAAAATTTTCCATCTGAATTATTAATTTATTCTTTTAGATTTATGTATTATGTATTAATTTCATTCCCTGCATCTTGTCAAGTCAATTACATTCCACTTAATTTTCTGTGTTTTATTTTTTGATAATGTGCTTCTTCTTTATTCTCCAAATGAGGGAGCTGTCATGTAAAATGTAAAGTTTGTGCCTGTTGGTTCACTGGCACCAGGTGCACCAACAGGACTGGAGGTGCTTAGCTAATGTAGCTGAAAATCATGCTCTCAGTTTGTACCTTTAATGACCAAGAAAATGTATAAATTAGAACAAAGATGAATAACTAAAAAAATGCAAATGACAAAAGAAATATCAAATTAATGTTACATTTTAAAAATACCAGGAAAATCTTAGTAAAAGCATATGAGCCATGTCGTCAAGTACACAAAAAGACACACAATATTTAATAACTGCTTACTTTAAGCTCTGAGGTGTGTTTCTGTGTGTAACTGCACATGCTCAGTTAGGCTAAGGCTTTAAGCAATCTGTAGTTCTGTGTCTCCATCCGTCTCTATGGTAACAGGGGAAGGAAGGGCTAGCTGAAGGTGGGCGAATGTTCAAAATGTTTGCAACATTTTCATTTTCATTACTGGAATCATCAAGAGGCGCTGAAACAAGTGTGGACTGAATACAGAGGACTTGTTTGTGTGTATATGTGGACAGGAGCTACACCTGAGGGCATTCACATTATCATACCGTGTGTGTGTGTGTGTGTGTATGTGTATTGTTGTGTGTTGTTTTACCTTCTGACTCTCCTCCCTGCTCATGGCTAAAGCCAGCTGGAGCTGTAACTCCTCTTCCCCGCTGGTCTGAGGTCGAGCCTGCTCCAGGTCTGAGGCGGCTCGAGGAGACGAGGACGAGGCTACGGAGGGATTTGGGGAGAATGGAATAAGACTGAGTTAGGAGAAACAGTTTATGTGGGGATGCACGAGCAGTTCCAGAAAGACAAGAAGCACACAAAGTATGGGGCTCATTTGAATATTTTCATGCCTACGCTGCAGTATTGATAATCCATGTGGTTGTCCAAAGTGCTGGGTGACAGCGCAAAAAACATTTAATTAGGGATGCAGCAATGATCCTGAATTTAAATGTGTATTTTTAACTCTTGATCTATTTATTCACAACTTGCTATCATACAATAGAAGGTGGTGTTTACTCACAGTTTACTCACAATACTCACAGTTAAAAGAAGACGGAGAGCCTCTGGAGCGGCTGAATTCCTCCCCGTATAGCACAGCCATGCTGGGCTGACTTGTGCGTCTGCCTGGGTGGTACGCTGGGGGTATACCTCCATAAACACCCCCACCCCCTCCACTGCCTCCACCAGCCATTCGCTCCTTGGTCTTAAGGGCTTGACTCCTCTCCTGGCGGAGCCGCTCTTCGTCCCGAAGGAGGCAGACCAGTTGGCGTGCTTTTTCCCTTACGTTGGCCCCCTGGTCTCTGCCATCACGATCCACATACTGAAAGTCGCGCAGGGTCTGAACCGCACACAAAAGACATCACAGTTAGTATAAAACTTAGCTAGCTGAGCAGACGCAGGGTTGTGGTTAATATGATGTGATCAATAAACAATGATCAATCAGCTCTTTTAGTTGCACTCCAATACCTGAATAGTGAACGCGTTCTCACGGCACTGCTGGGCCACCCTTTCTGATCCTGTCTTCAGCAAGTAATCCAACAGTGTCAGGGCCTGGAGTCAAATCACGATTAGCACATTTATTCCCAAATATTTTTGTTGTCAACATATTTTGCACATTACAACTGAACTTTTGATACAAAAGAACAAAATTTAAAGATGCGTGACTGTTGTTCAGTGGAGTGACTGAGTGTCGGTGGATGGCCAACAAGTAGAGAGAAGCTACAGTTCACAAAGTCAGATTAAACACGAGACTCAACACTCATGTCTTTTCATGAAATCACCTTGTAGACATGTCTCCAGTTCTTGCCGCTGTCATTGAGGCGCTTCCACACCATACCCATGACCTCAGCAAACGCCACCACATTGAAGGTTAAGTCAGCAATCTCTGACATGAGAGACGAGGATGGCCCCCATGGATCGTTTGAGGTGGCCTCGCGAACCTGCATGTTGGCAACACAGGAATAACATCCATTTATGTTATATGTCTGATAGATTTCGAGTGCTTATCTGTATGATGGTCAGCAGTGAAAGAAGCACAGACTTTTTGTTTTTAATCTAACATGACTAATGAACAGTGACACTCGAAGAAGATAGCACATTTAATACAATACCTTGATCTCTGCTTCTGAATAGTTGTGTACAATATTCTTCACCTGCCTGCGCAGGGCTGAGGTTGTCATGGTGACAGATGATGGGGAAATATGGAGGGAGAGAAGGCGATAAACAAACGGTCAACTGGTTAAGAATGGGGGAGAAGAGGGAAATGTGGATGGGAGGAGGGGAGGAGTGGGGAGGTAGCTATGCCAGTGAAGGCTCCTCTTTTCTGTCGGGAGTTGTAAGATGCCCCTGTAAGAAAGAAATGAAGATGATATATAAAAAGTATGAACGGTATGACTCTAGAAGTACTTTTATGTCTTTCTCGATCTGCCCTGGTTGATGCAGAAACATAATGCAGCCCTCGTCTTGGGCTTGTACACATCCAATCATCAAATCTCAAATACGGTATGTTATTTTAGCTGCTTTTCCAGATATGCAAGCTGCTTTGCAACCTGCCAAGCTCCTCCCTTGATGCTGTCTCTAATTTACTTGCTGCTCTGTTTGTTGTCACTGATGCCTGCTGTATTGTGGTGGTGTGCTTCTCTCCACACCTTCAGTTGACCTGTCATGATGATAGATGACGACTGTGAGTGATTACCAGACCAGATCCAGTTTTATATGTTGCACACAGTGGCTCGACATTTGAAAAGGTAGTGTAGCAGTTGCTGCTGTTGTTGCATTTGTGTGCTGTTTCCACTGTACTTCCATAGTCATTGATTACAGTTTTATATGTGCTGACTCAATCAGAAATCACCAGTAATGTATCAAGAAAACCATCAACAGACTGACGCTGCCCTCTAACTTGACCATCACCACTAAATACAACAAGCTAACTTAAAAGCTTTGATTTCTTTGTTGTCTGCATCAATTGGAGAACAGTGAAATGACAATGTAAACAATGACTGACTGAGCGGTTTCTAGTTTGTGCCCCATTATACAGAAGTAGGTCATACTAAAACTCTGGCACTCAGGTGTTTGATGAAGCTACTTGGTAGCTTATATTATTCAGGCCACCGTGCACAGTCTGTGTGCGCGTAGACAAACACTTGCAACCCAATTTTCTCTTCCAAATTCGTATTTCACAAAGGACATTAGGGAATTGATCATTAAGGTTTCCTGTGATACATTTCCCTCTGCCAGCGACTATAAGCTTCCACTGACACAGAACGTAATTAACCTACTAAACCAAAGCTGAGCTAGGGTGACCCCCCTAAATTAAATCTCTTTTCATCTGTCTTCAACTCACTAAAATGTCAGATGACAGAAAATATACTTAAATATATACTTAAAATAAAAAAATCCTTCTCATGACAAGGTAAGTCTTTGAGTTTCTTAGTGTTTGAATACATTGGCCAGATGTGGCAATCAAATATGTATCCTGTGTCTTTGTACCATAAAGAAACGTGCTGATCCAAGATCCATAACTGGCAGAGAGAGAGACGAAAACTCTCCACAATACAGATGAGTGTCCATCCCAGTTCAGTGTCTGCTGGTAAGAAGATCACCAGAGGGTATTTTAAAGACCTCATAGTATCATGTTATCCTAATGCTCTCAGACTGTAGGCTACTGGAGTTCCTACAGTTTCTAAAAGTAGGAGGCAGAGCCTTCAGCTTTCAGGCCCCTCTCTGTTTTTAAGACTAGACTTAAAACTTTGATTTTGGACCAAGATTACAGCTAGGGCTTGAGCAGGTGACCAGGAACCATGCTAAAGGTTTTGACTGCTGTAGGACTTGAGTGGATGCACTGAGTGCTTTTCTCCACTCACCACTTTTCATTATGTTTACATACCACTGAGACATGTCATTAAGTGTTTGTCTCTTCTCTCATTTATTCTGTATTTTGTTCTGTCTCACTATGCTCACTTTTACTTTTCTCTTTGCCGTCATCCTCCAACCGGTCACAGCAGAGGACTACCCTCCCTGAGCCTGGTTCTGCTGAAGGTTTCTTTCTGTTAAAAGGGAGTTTTTTCTTCCCACTGTTGCAAACTGCTTGCTCATAGGGGCTCATCTGATTGTTAGGGTTTTCTCCTGAATACAGTGAGGTACAGTGCCTCCAAGGTCATTATCCCTCTTGTGGCAAATATTTAAAGACTAATATTCAGGCTTCATAATATTGTAATTTATTTATAATATTTTGACGTGGTCACTCTTACAAAAGAGATTTTAGATCCGACTGAAATGCATCTTCTGACATAAAAGTTACATAAAATTTTAATAAAGAAATACGGGTAAAAAGTGATTCAGAAAAACAATTATCAGACTATAATGTAACACACTAGACAAAGCACACACATTTTCTTCTAATACTTTGATGGAAAACTATTTTTTTTATAACAGATTGCTGAGCAATGCAATAACAAGGTGTTATATAAGTAAAACACTGTTTATATAAATATAAACACACCTGGATATTGTATTATTTGATTCTGTGATAATGATAGTGAGCAATAGCACACAAGGAAAATGATGGAGTGGTTAACACATTTGCTTGGCACGCCAAAGATAACTGGATTGCTTCCAGGTGAAGACACAAATCCCTTTTGGGGTTGCGACAGTAAGGGTATCCAGTGAAAAACTGTACAACTCTGCCAAATCAAAGCTTTTATATCTTCTGAGATAGGTTATTTATTTATTAATTTATGCTATAGTTATGTTAGGAAACAAAAGAGTTTCCTTAAAGCCATAAAGCCGTCGCCCTGCTTGCAATTAGGCTTTTAGGGACTTCTATTTTAATACCAATATATAATATATTTGCCTATATCCTTTACATATAAATATTCGGTATGTTAGGGTATATTAAAACGAACATCAAACAACATATACAGATATTGACACATTTGTAATAATAGTTGGGTGCTATTAAATATTTTTAGTAAAATATTTCTTTCTGTATCATTTTGCTGCGTAAAAATATTTTATAAATTTGGTGCAGCACTTTAAAATTATAATTTGAAAATGAAACAAGATTATGTCATTCAGATGATGTATTCCTTAAGTAGAAATGTACTTCCATCCAACAATTCCTATATTTAATAATTTTATTAAATAAAAAAAAGACTACATAGTAAGTTGGAACTCCCAGTACAAGGACTCTGATATGAACACTGACCTACTGGGCATCTTGACATGTACCTGTAAGTACCATTCAGTAATCCATCCACAAATCTGCTGTGTTTAATTTGAACTTCTGCTGTAGCACAGCAGTACATAAAGACTGAAACAAGTCACAGGACGCCTTTTCCTGCTGAAAAGCCACATCAGCAGAAGCACAGAGGACATGAGATGCACACAGCAGGGACACAGAGAGCAAAACTCTGAGAGGATGATGAGTCTGAGAGGGTCCGTGCAAGAGGGAGAGAGGGAGTGAGTGAGAACGAAGGGCACAAAGAAGAAAGTGATGCTCAGCAACTTTACCAGTATCATCTTTCTGCACAATCATCTTCAGCTCAGATCCTCAAACACACATATGCGCCAACAAGCACAGGTTATTGCAGCCTGGTGCTTTCTACTTACATGAGATGTTTTAGACCACAGTTCTTTAAATCAACTTATCTGGAGATTTGACAGCAGAAACTTCACATTGTCGAAGTAATATTATATCTCTGTGTGTATTCTCAGCGTGTGTAAGTGGAAGGAATCCTGGACAAAAGGATGAGCTGGGTGAGAGGAGCTTTCATGAGTCTAACAAATACATTTACCCATTTCTAACTCTGCTATAACATACACCATTTGATTTATATATGAATCCCAATTTTCAAAGAGCAGGGGGTTTGTATAGTTTATTTCCCAGATAAGTCTGCACAGCTCACTTCTAATGCGTGTATCTAAGTCTCAGCACAGGGACAGCGCATCTATGAATAACAGCACTTCGGAGGTTTGGCTGGTGTATTGGTCCATTATTAGATCCATATCCATACAGTATGCACTATATCCAAATGACTCATCTGCAGGTACAACTCAAACAAAAGTTCCCTCTCAGTCATTAAATTGGAACCAGTACCCAGAGGAGTCACTTGATTACATCATAAAGTGAATTTGTGATGTTCAGCTCCTCGAGGTGAGAGCTGAATGTATCAGCGAATTTTAAAATGTCAATTAAAATGAACAATTATCCTGTGGAGAAAGAAAATCAAGTTAGGGTGATTAACTTTGACCATCTGACGCGTCAAATTGCTCAGACACGAACGTCACTCCGTCGGCCACGTCTGTAGATGCGCATGCGTGCTGTTGAAACAGGTGAAAACGTCTGTGTTTTTGTGGCTGAATATTAGAGCCCAGGGTTTGGGAATAAACGGCGAAAACTCCTTAAATCAAGGCTGAGATTGGAGGTCAGATTAAGCATCATCGCGTGGATTAGGGATAAAGACAGCTTCAGATTAATGTAAGCGGAAACAGGCATCATTTCCCCCAGAATACTCCCGAGTACTGCAATCAACATATTTTTTCAAGGGGCAAAGGAGAGGGGGCAAGGGGCCCATGGTGGGTCTGCATGATGCACCCCCCCCCACCCCTCCACACACACACACACACACACACACACACTCTCAAACACACCCCCTCTTGCGGTGGAAACCCTGTGCGGGTTGCCATGTGAAGCAGATTCCTGAGGAAAGCCAACTGCTGCTGGAGTTGTCTTCCATCAGAAACGCAACTGCTATAGCATAATTTTTGGACTCACTTAAGAGGAAAGTAATTTTCCAAGAACCTCGGGAAACTATATCCCTCTCCAGCATCACCCCTACAGCATGCAGCTTACCATGCCCACTGCTCATCTCTCGCCTTGCCCACTGAGCATCCTCGCCTCTCCGCTTTTTTCCTCTCCCAAGTCCTCAGCGTCGATAATATTCCCCCGAAATAAAACTGACTAAGCAGGACAACCCCAATTACCCTCCAGCGGTGCGCGTTTTGAGGAATCTTTGAACGGGGATGTCTGAACGGGGGGCCTGCCCTGGATGATGCGAGCCGCTCGGCCTGACAGTCAGTGGTAAAATCCGCATAGGACAAGGATAAGCCACAGCACACGGCTCTCTCACAGCCTCTCTCACTTCAGGCAGCCTCGTCCACACACTCATACAGCACCGGCAAGGCCAGGGACGCATAGCACACACAGCGGTCACATGGGTGAGCGTAAAAAAAGAGGCGGGGACGGGGGCGCCTCGTTTGCATACTCAGTGGTACGGTTACCTTACTATCATCCACTGATGGGAGTTACAAAGAGTGAATGAGGCAGGTAAATACATACAATACATACACAAAAATACTCCAAATCCACTGTGTCAGAGGAATAAAGTTAATTAATTCCACAACAAAATATAGCATACATCCTTTATAACAGGTTTTATTATATATGTTTGCAAATATTCTCCAGAATGCTGTGACTCCCCTCTCATGTCTTATTAATAATGTGTGTCTTTCACATCTTCCGTATTAAGCTCATCCATCAGGTCACACAGGTTGTCCACTAGATCCTCCATCAGAGCATAAACCTGTCAGATAGGTAGAGACATATATTTGGTATGAGGAAGACCAAACGGATTAAAGCAATGACATAAATTCTAACTACATTTCCTGAGTATGACTCAAGAGTGCTTAAAAATGCAGACACAATTTTTAATGACACAACAGTTTAGTCTTTTCAGCAGACTCCACTTTGTATAGAAATTCCCACTATTCATAAACACAGGCAGTTTGTAATGCCTTCTAAAACTCCCAAAGTGTTCCAGCCTGGCCTCAGATATACGATAATGTCATCATCAAGGTAATTTTCTCAAACTCTGGAAAGTCTTGTCAAGTACCAAATTTAAACATCAGTGTGGAGTATTTGAAGTCAATTAATTTGCGTGCCTTGCTGTGCAGAAGCCTTGTGTAAACGGGCATCATCTTCACTACATTTTTTTGTTTAGGAGGCGGTTGAAGGATGCTCTCTGACTCATCTTCTTGGTTTTCCAAAGTGCTCTTTATCTTTGTTGTTTTTCCCTGATGCCCTTTTCCTGTTTCCTTTTCTCTTCCCCCCTTCTTTTGTGTGTCCTGCAGAAAGATAGAGTTAAAATTAATGAGAGAAAGATATCAGTATTGCTTACAGAGAAATAATATTGTTAGCAAATAATTTAACAATTTAAAAATAATGTTTCTGGACATAAATGTACGAGGAATTTTCCTATCTAAGCATCATAATTATCTAGGCAGCTATCAAAATAAATCTTTGTACACAAGGCTTAAAACCAGCACTTCATGGGCATGTTCTTCAAGGAAGCACTGTATTAAAACCAAATACAATTCTGTTGTGAAAATCTCTGCATGGGTTCGGGGACATCAAACTATTGTCAGTGAATACTCGTCATCCTGTTTCTACATCCACAAACATACATGTGGCACACAATTAAAAAAATACAATCTGCTATTTCATGGGATGTTCATGCTGGCTCCACTTATGCTGAACCAAAAATGCATATTTTATACAGGAAAGTGCTGCAAGGCAAGTAGAAGAGTCTAGAACAACATGAAACAAAAAGTGCCTCAATGACTTTTGAGCAGCTAAACTCCTGTATCAAGCAACAATGGGAAAACACTTGACAAACACAGTGGCTTATCTATTTTGTTTCTGAATGCTGCAGTAAAAACAGCCACGCCCTACTTTTATGAATTGTATATTAATATATATTAAAAAGTGACATAATAAAAGACAGCACATTTTCATATATATATTTAGGTCATATTGCTCAATTTCAGAATCCAACATGTTGTCTTTGAAGTACTTTTAACAGAGTATTTAAATGGCTCGAGAGTCACTGCATTCTTTTTTGCAGACCTGTGGAAACGAGGCCATGCAATGAGTTGAAGCGGCTTGTCCAGTTCAGGACGACCACCTATTTCATGTCATGTTGTACACTGGATGCCCTGTCCTTTTTGAGTTAATGTATAGCTGCCACAGATGGCTTGGACTCACACCCTGGGCACACAGTTGGTGAGCAGGTGCACATTTTCACACAGTGTTCTGTTACCATGGTACCCTGCGAGTAATAGGCTGCACCTTACCTATGACTCAACCGTCATACAGAGCAGAAAATCACTCAGCAAAATATGTAGTCATACAGACAAAGCCGTGCTTCTAATCTAATACTTGAAAATCTTTGAAGCAGGAAAATGGAGGGGTGAACCATTAGAGGAGAGCTGTGACAGGTTCAAGGCCAGAACTGACACAGCAGTTCATCATCTTTGAACAACACAGTCAATTCAAGTTTCTCAATCACTCAAGCTCACAATTTGTGAATAGGACTGGTTATAATGAGGTAGGATGCATTGTGGATAGATGCAAAAACAACAACAACAAAACAAAGCAATCAAATGCATTAAAATTAGTACTGAATAAAATTTTTGCTGAATATCTCAACCAATCTGCCAAAGCATGAATGGCCAGTACCATGTTTTGCTTATCCATTATAATAATCTCTCTAGGGAGCAAAACACTAAATAGAGCCATTTCACATTCTGTATTACTACTTTTTTAGTGGTAAGACAGAATGTGGAGGGAGACAAAATGAATGTACCATAAAGATGCTTCCAGCAGGCAACTATAGAAATGGTTAAAATGTTTTCCTTACTTAAAATAAAGCCCTGTAAACCAAGCACACATACCATGACACATATAAAAAAGTATTTCAGAAAATTAGCCTATAGAACAGAAAACTGCAGGTGTCTGTATTACTGACAACGAGGCAGTCAGTAGTAACAACAAAACAGGCATCTGTTGAATGACTGATGAATGAATGAAGAGCTGACAGCTTGCCTGAAGTGGTGAAGGTGACTCATGTTTGTATCAGCTCAAGTAACGTGTCATATCTTACAAAATGACACTTTATTCATGATCACAAACAAAAACCTTTGAATGAAGGTCATTCAGCCACACACACACACACACACACACACACACACACACACACACACACACACACACACACTCCTGCACTATACCTCTCATTTTTGCATTCTCCTGCTGAAATACAATTTTTTCTCACCTCTACTTTTTTTTTAGTTGTTGGTACCTTGTCTTTTTAAAATTTGGATCTTGCTCCATTCTTTTCCTTAATACCAGCTTCACTGACCTTTATATCACTTTTGACTTCTATGTTCATATTTTCAGCCAGAATTATACTTAATAGCACACTAGTAAGCAACACAAAAAGAAATATATACATATATATGTCCGTGGTCCTGCCAAAGTGCTTGTATTTCCCCAGCATCAGTGATTACAGGTTTATCCTCCTTATCAGTCCATGCTTCTTTCTCTGGAAGGCCCAGCAGGTTCCGTAGCCACATGGCATCAGCAGTCATTCTGTCCAGCAGTTTTCTCCACAGCTGCCGCCTGCAGGGGGCACCACACACCAACATAAGCTGAAGGGTTGTTGCACTGAGGCAGAGTATAGAACATTGGTATGTGTACAACAGAGAAACACATTGAGAAACTAGTCCTACATTACTACTCAGAAGTTAATGAATTCACCCTAAGGTGCCAGCTGTTAGGGGATGTTTCAGTCCAAAAGGTTCAGAAAGCTGCAAATACAGAGAGTTGAGTTGGGCCAGACCCTCTTCTCTTTTGAGGGAGTCCTGAGATGACTCTTCATCAGGTAGAGACAACACAGCCTTAAATGTGTGGTAAGAAAAACAAACATAGTAATAAGATGTCTTTTATCATCAACACCATATGAAAGCTCACCTATATATATTATAAAAAGACTAAGTTTACTGCTTTTCATTGTAGTGTCAGGTTTCATGTCACTACTAGATAATATGTATACCTGCCGGAGAGTATCAACAGAGTAGTCCCAGGTGCTTCCTTGATCCAGTTTTTGCCACAGTGCCTTCAGGCCCTCCACTGGTTCATCCCGGTACTGCAACTAAAACCATAGAAGGTGTTCACCAGTCTGAAGCAGTTTATGTGAGGTGTATGCGCCTGTGCACACAAGGCTCAAAAAACAGAAATTACTGCCACAAAACCTTAAGGTTATCACCATAAACAGTTACCCTCAAAATGATGGATGTCATCATTTTTATTTATTCTTATGGCAAAAGAAAGAGATCAATATACCATGTATATAATGACCATGTGAAAGGCCCTAAGAACAGTAATCATCATCTGGTAATAATTGACATGACTTAATATTTCGAATTAGAATCATCTTTAAAAGTAAACAGTTTTATCCAAATGACTGCCTACACCTTTCTGTCTGTTATTAAACATAATGTCCCATGTTATTATTTTGCTCTATATGTACCGGAAAGTAGTCTAATCAGCCTTCTAATTAACCCATTTAAAGCTTGGTGTCTATCGTAGTTCTCAGGGAACACAAACTATGTTGCATAGTACAGCGGCAACAGTGGCTGGTTCTATATTTTAGTTTTTATGATATATTACTAGTTAATGACCTTCCATGAATTACGATGGCAATAATGCAATTACTTGGTGTTGAATGAATAGGGACAAAGACAGAATATAGGATGAGGAGGGGAAGTCATAACAAGCTAATCATACTGTTGCGCACACAGTGAATTTTCAAATAGAAGAACACATTAGCGGGTCAGCTCACACTGAATCAGGTGGTGTGACTAAGATTGAGACTGAAATCAATACGAACAAAAACACTCTAAAAGAAAAATGTGTGATGCATTAGTGCTACACGAAACTGGGCCACCCTGCTGCACAATGAGCAACGTGTTTCACACTATGTGTGAAAAAAAGGAAAGAGTTACAAATTTCAAAGTCATCTATTCTTTATGTGCTGAGGTCCTAATATTGATGTGAACAAAGAAATTGATACTCTAAAAAAGTTTAACTGAGATACTCTAAGAATATTGCTTCTTTCTGTGCATATGTTCCACCTTGGGGTTTCTGCTCAGAAACAGTTGCTCTGTAGTGATGTAGAGCTCTGCAGGTGAGCTTGGTCTTTCTGGACTGTGGACCTGGTAGAGCGCCTCATAGACAATCGACCGGCAGATCTTTTCCCAAACTACCTTTTCCAGTTTTGTCTGCTTGTCCACAAACAAAAAAAAAAAAGAGGAAAGATTATTTCTGTTAAGAGAAATATCAGTGCTATCTGTTTATTTGTGTTTTTATCTCACTTTCGTGGACTCAGCTGAATAGCAACACTACCTCTATGAAAAGCCTCTCATCTGCAGATCTGTCTTGGTACAGAGATATTCCCCTTAAGACAACTTGCATGGAGGCTCCTTGCAGCAGCACAGGATGTGTGCTGAGCTGCCAAATTTCTGTTTTGATGACTGGCTTCTCTGACTTAAATAGAAACTCCACTCGCTGGGTCTCACCTGGAAGAATCACACCTACAGGGAACAGAAAGCAACAGGGAAAACAGAAAGCTCGGTTGAGTGATGGTTCAATAGACAAGCGGTGTATGACGTACAAATGTTGGTGGCAGGTGTTTCGATCATGTTTGTGTGGTTACCAGAGGAGGCATTAAAGTAGAAGTGCACTTTCTGTGTTTGCGAACCCAGATTAGGAAAACTGTATGGCTTGGGAAGCTGCTGCCAGCTGTAGAAGATGACGGTGCTGCCCTCATTATGTAGGTCCAGGTGGGATGTGACTATTTCTCCAGTCAGGGCTTCAAAGAATATTGTAGCACTAATTCCTACTTCTCCCTGATAAGTGAGCGTTGGAGAAAGAAAAGCAATTATGTGTTAATTGTCAAAGGTAGCAAACAGAATATGTCATTATGTTGCGTGTTTTTATATATCTGCACATGTGTTATGTGTGTGCTGAAGACACAATCAGATTTGGGCCAAAGTCATGTTTAAAACACAGGGTGTACATGTGTATTTGGCTACCTGCAACCCATGCATTATCATATAAACAGCATTATTAATTAAACATGGGTTTTAAAAGTCAAAACTCATGTAACAACCAGATTAAAAAAAAGTGGTCATTAAGGGACAATTGTCAACAAAACTGCTGTTTTTCTCATGAAAGTCTAACCGTACAGGAAGGACTACAAGACCCTTAATGCAAATACTCTACATAAACTGTTTTCATTATATCATTATTTGGAAAAGCAAGAAAAGTGGCTTATTCTGGTGAATTTATCAATACAATATATACAGTTGTCAGAAAAGACTGAATAAGCACCTGTTCCCCTCTCCCCCCCCCCCCCCTCTGTCTCTAAGGTAAGGAATTCATGCTGTACCTGCTTTGAGAGAGAGTTTCCAGTCCAGGTAGCAACCTGACCGCAGAATCTCAAGGTAGGCACATCTAAGTGAACATCTTCATGCTGTGCCAGTGAATCACTGTAGGAGACAATCACAAAGCAGAATAACTAAGACTACATTTAATGTAAGTCAGTTATTGCTAAAAAATATTTTGTGTGAGGACAACTTAATTCCAGACCAGCATTATGTGCATATGCACTTGATATTCAGTCCCACCATTAGCCATTAAAAGGTGAAGATATTTCCTCCTTACATTGTTTGGCTATACTCTAAAATCTCTGTTTGCATTATTTTTAGACAGAGCAAAGAAGAATTACACTTTGACAAAATAGGAACTGTAGCAGATGTTATAAACACTGTAATTCTGTAAAAGACGCTGGCAGAGATTAAACAGAGAAAAGAAAAGAATGGTTGGATCCGAAGCGAGATGCAAAAAAAGCTCCTCTGTTCACATAATGAAAGGAGGCCTGCGGGAGCTATTTAATGCAGCCATAATTACATAATTATAAAATACAAATCAATCATAATGGGCCTCATAAAATTTAGTACACTAAATTATTTAAAGGGCAGTTTTTTTAAAATTATACAACGTACTTTTTAATGTTTGTGAACTTGTAAATATAAAATAGTGATGATACAAAATACAACCTTTGTGAAACACTGTTTTATGTTCAGTTCTGTCTTGCCTTAATAGTCACCTCACTTCACATTATGAAGACTGACTAAAAACTGTGTACATACATAGTCTGATTTATGCATTAGCTATGCATACTCTCACAATAGATTCTTATTCATAAACACTTTTTTTTGTGGGGAAAAAAACACGAGTCATTTTTGTGCATATCTGTGTGATATGTCACCTGGTCCTAGCTTCTAGTGAGCGGAGAACTGTGTCTCTACAGCCAAGGATCTAAACAACATGACCTCTTCGTTTTTGTCCAGCTAGCAAACAGGAAATTGCATCACGACCAACAACTGAAAACAATATGCAACATAATTACATATTTATGACAACTCTTCTGTGTAAATGTAGTCTGGCTGACACCACCTGAGTTGGGTTTCTTAATAACTTCAAATAATGTGATGCACCTTCAGCGACACAGCGCTGACCTTCAGTGGGCAGCTTATGAAAGGATATACTCTCAGTCCCCGTGTAAACTATAGGGGTCATTCCCTATGAAGCCACATTCATAATCTTCTTCTCAATCATGAAATGTAGCTTTGCAGCAAAAAATCTGACAACATACAGTATTGAAAAGCCAATTACACAATGTGAGTTTGCAATACATGTTATGTAACTTCAACACACTCTGGACAAATGAGTCATGTTACAGTACTGTATCATTGCTTCTCTGCAACACTGCAACATTAACAAATACCCAGGCTGACATCAAGTATCCAAGAACCAACCATGGTTCTAATGAAGGTTCTAATAATGAAGTGGTTCCATTATTTATATCAAGGTTTAACACTTCATTTAACAGTGACTGAATTACATGTTAAAAACAATGACTTCTTAGTACTCTGCAAATGGCAGCATTTTTGCCTCATTTTGATATTAACAGTAGAAAAATCTGGCCTTTGTTTCCTAAGTATGGAAGACATTTAATTAATCATCAAGCACCAAAAAGCAGTTATTTCTTACAGGTTCTGCTTGCTCTCCATCTCTTCTTCTTTGTTCTCTAATAAAGGACTGTAGGATGGTTTGCCAGAGCCAATCACTACCAGTTCACTGATGTCCTGTAATAGACAGACAGACAACAGAGTGGTACTATGGAAGGTAGAGGTTAATTTCATGTGAGAACTAACACTGTGGCTCTTGTTACTGACACACTAAGTTTGTTTCACTCCAACAGGTATGTCCTGTCAGGCAGAGAGGTGACAGTCAGGTGGTGACAAAACCTTCAGCTTTAGAGTATCAGGTTTTGTGGAGCACAATGTCCGTTGTCATTGACCATACTAAAGGATATATAATTATTTTACTATTGGTCTGCTACTTTCTGACGCACACGGAAAGGGCAGAGGACAAACAAAAATTGCTAATGTATTTTTTTCATCCAGGTTAATTTTTTCCTATAGGCTTGGCGTTTCTTTCACTCTCTTACCCACGTCTCATTTTTTTTTTCATGCTATCAGAACAAGCCGTTTCTGTTTGCCACAAGGTACTCCAGACCCTAAATCACCTGAGCATCACATTAG